>NC_052518.1:66698853-66881353 GCF_014356525.2 Nilaparvata lugens | reverse complement strand
GCTAGAAAAAAGTTTTTCCCGTACCGTTGTTCAATTTACAGACAACGCGAACATAAAATCAATCTTCTACTATTGTCAAATGATACAACACCGAAAAAATGGCATTATATTCTGATAAACATGTGTCAAGGGTATAACGGATTGTCACGGCTACTGAGTCATCACTTGTCTTTGCATAATGGTCAAGTGTTCATTTGTCCATATTGTTTTAGCAAATTTACAACTAACCGGCAAGCAAATTGTGATGGAAAAACAAATCTAGAAAAACATATGGATTTGTGTTCGACATTTGCAATACAAAGAACAGTACTACCTGAACAGGGTGAAATGTTAAAGTTTAAAAATTTTTCGTACACACTAAAAAATAAGTACATTGCATTTGCCGATTTTGAAAGTTTTATTGTACCAACAAATAACGGTGAGGACGATGACAACGATGAAAATGTTGATGATTTGCTCGGAACTGATATAGGAAATAGCTTTACAAGGAAAACACAAAAACATGTTGCTTGCGGCTATGCGTTTATTATTTTAGACGAATCAGGTGAAATATTCTACGGCCCACGCGTTTATAGAGCTACAAGTGTTGGCGAGAAAATTATTGAGCAATTTCTTGATGAGATCATTGCCATAGGTCGAAACTGTTCCTTTGATATGCAACAAGAAGTGCCCATGATTGAATTAAATGAAGAACAATTATTAGCTTTTAACAATAGTACAGTATGTTTTTTGTGCAACGATGAATTTAAAGCCAACGAAATTCGTATTAGGCACCATTCTCATACAACAGGAAATTTTCTCGGTGCAACGCACAAGTCATGTAATTTAAATGCAAAAGCACCAAAACTATTAAACTGTTTTTTTCATAATTTTCGCGGATATGATAGTCATTTCATTGTTAAGGCATTAGCAGGACGAAAGGAGAAAATTGATTGTATTGCAAACTCATCGGAAAAATTCCTCACAATTACGCTAGATCGGGTACGTTTCCTTGACAGCTATCAATTCTTAAGCTCAAGTCTACAGTCACTTGTTGCCAATCTTGCAAGTGATACAGAAAACATTGATACTAATTTCAAAGTAATGTGTAAAATATTCAACGATAAAAATCATCAAAAACTTTTACTACGTAAAGGCGTGTACCCGTATCAGTACATAACAGATGCTGAAAAATTTGAAGAACAGCAATTGCCAGCAATTGACTCATTTTACAGTACACTTAGTAACACAGCATTGCAAGTAGAAGATTACGAGCATGCACAGAAAGTTTGGCGCGAATTTAACATAAACTCATTGGGTGAATATCATGATCTTTACCTTTTGTCAGATTGCTTACTGCTGGCAGATATTTTTCAAAATTTTAGGTCTGTATTTTTTGCAATTTACAAACTGGATGTATCACACTTTGTATCGTTACCACATTTTTCGTTAAATGCAATGTTATATTTGACTAAAGTACGTTTAGAATTAATTAGCAATGCTGATATGAACTTGCTCATAGAATCTGGTTTACGCGGTGGTCTGTCAGTCATTCCCCACCGTCATGCAGTCGCAAACAATAAATATATGGGCGCAAATTATAACCCAGCTATTGAAAATAGTTTTTTGCTCTATCTTGATTGTACAAGCTTATACGCACATACAATGATTGCCTACAAACTACCTGAATCAAATTTCAGATTTTTATCACAAGATGAAATTACAGCTTTAGGCGATTTTACAAGCATTCACGATGAAGCCGACACTGGCTATATAGTTGAAGCAGACCTGTCCTATCCAGTTAATTTACACGAATTACATAACAGCTTTCCCCTGGCACCCTTAAAAGATCAGCCGCCTTACAACCTGTTCTCTTCATATCAAACAGACAACACTGTTGCACTGCGCAGAGAAGCGGCCGCGCGCCGCCCGTCTCCCGACACCGGCACCGCCGCGTCATCACGTCTTTTAGCCACCCTTTATAATCGTAAACGATATGTACTCCACTATAGAAATTTGAAACTTTATTTAAGCTTGGGCATGAAATTGACTGCTGTACATAGAGTAATCGCTTTTCATCAGTCATACTGGCTTAAACCGTTTATTGATTTGAATGCACAACTGAGAAAGGAAGCAAAAAATTCATTTGAACGTACCCTCTTTAAATTTCTTTCAAATAGTCTGTTCGGAAAATTGATGGAGAATAATAGGAAAAGAATAGATTTTAAGCTAATTACTTGTCAGAAAAAATTGGAAAGTTTGATTGCAAAACCAAGCTGTAAACGATGGATTGTGTTTGACAAAGACATTGTCGCTGTACAAATGTGTAAAACAGAAATAAAATTAGATCGACCAATTTATGCTGGTTTTTCAATTCTTGATTTGAGTAAATTTACAATGTTCAATTTCCACTACAACATTTTCTTGAAAATGTTCGATCCAAGCTGTGTTAAATTATGCATGACCGATACAGACTCGTTGCTATATCATATCAAATCGGACGATATCTATGCAGTTATCAAACAAAATCTTCAACATTTTGACACAAGTGCTTATCCTGTCACACATTGTTGTTATAGTCAATTGAACCATGGTGTGCCTGGCACATTTAAAGATGAATTAAAATCTGCCATTATTACCGCTTTTTGCGGTCTTCGTGCAAAACTTTACAGTTTTGAATATGTACTAAGCAGTAGTGCTAGTAGCAGCAGTAGTAGTAATAGTAGTAGTAGTAGTAGTAGTAGTATTAAGGATAGTTCTTATGAAAAATTTAGTAAGCACACAGCTAAAGGCGTAGCGAGAACAATTATAAACAATAAACTAAGATATGATATGTACATGAAATGTCTGACAGATAGATTAGTTCAACGTGAATGCTTTTCACAATTACGCAGTTATTCACATGATATTTATCAAATATCGTGTGCCAAAGTTGCATTATCACCATTTGACACAAAAAGATACATTGAATCAAACGGTATAGATACAAAAGCGTGGGGTCATTATTTAATAGAAGAGAGAAGAAGAGAAGATATTGATAGGAGCAGCAGCAGCAGAACGGCTAGCGGCTCTGGTGTTATGCCAGACTGATCGCAGCAGTGAGAGAGAGAGAGAGAGAGGAAAGTGGAGCAAGTAGCTATTAGTGAAACCAGTTCATATTAGATACAACAAGCACTGCTCCAACACAGCTCAGTGTTGTGTCGAACACGAAGAAGAAGGTGGCAGAAACAACATCCGTCGAAGACAAAGAAGAAGAAGACGAAGAAAGATCGCTGTTGAAGACAGCAGAGCAGTGCTGCAGGTGTGACTGAACTCTAGCAAAAACAATCACGCACGCACGCACAAGCACGCGCGCACCCACATTCGTGTAGGGGAGAACAGAACGAAACCCCAAATATGTCAGATTTGCAACAGAAAATTGCTCAGGAATTACACCGTCCAGCGCGAAGAAAATTCAACAGACGTAAATATATATTAAAAGGAATAAAAGACCTCATTCAAATTGATTTAATTGAATTGCCAGAATTTGCTAGAGCAAACAACGGCTATCGTTATGTTTTGATTGCAATTAATTGTTTTTCACGTTATGCTTTTGCTAAACCATTAAAAACTAAAACAGGAAAAGAAGTTGAACGAAAATTAGCGCGAATATTAGTGTTAAATAAAGGTATAAAAAATGTGCAAAGCGATTTAGGTCGTGAATTTTACAATAAGGATGTTAAACAACTTTACATTATTACAGTGTATTTTCTGAAATTAAGGCAGCTTTTGTTGAAAGATTGAACCGAACACTGAAATCACTTTTGTATGAATGACTAACTGCTAGCGGTACGCAAAAATGGTTAAGCATTTTGCCGGACATTGTTTATCAATATAATAACACTATTCATTCAGCGATTGGCATGACACCGGCCAGTGTTAGACGACGTCATGAAAAGCATTTGATCATGTTACAGTTGAAAAAGACAAAGCAATCGCCGCGTACAGTTTATCGACCAAAGTTTGCATTAGGCGACGTAGTGCGAATAAGTAAGTTTCGTCAGGTTTTTGATAAAAGTTTTAGATTAAATTGGTCGCCAGAACTGTTTATAATTCACAGTGTTTATCCCACACAACCGCCAACCTATGTAATTCGCGATCTTAACAATGAAATCATACAAGGCAGATTTTATAGTGAACAATTGATGAAAACAAACTTAACACCGTCCGAACAAAATACATATTTAGTTGAACGAATAATACGAAAATCAAACAATAAATATCTCGTTAAATGGTTAGGCTTTGATAAAACTAGCTGGATAGATAAGAGTGATATTATTACTCCGTCTGTAAAACAGAAGAAACTGCGTGCAACGCGCAAAAATCATTAAATTTATTTGCATATTGTTTCAGATATGATATAAACATAATGTCAATGGCAATGGATGCGCCACTGTTGTTCTATTTGCTGAATGGTAACGATGCGTGTAGTGTTATTAAAAGAATAATTGATCTTTTGTGTACGCTTAAAGCGATGTGTGTAAAACGTGTTGATATTGAAAAATGCTTTCTAGTTAGCTTATGTAAAAAAACATTAGGTAATGTCAGTGTTAATGTTGATGATGATGATGATAGTAGGTATCATTTAAGTATATGCTCATATAACAATGTATTTTTAAAAGATGCAATTCAAAATGCAAGCAGCGTATTTGATGTAGTAGATACTTGTATCTGTGCTCAATTTTCTATGCAACTAAACATACTTTACTCGCAAATTAAATCAATAGACTTTAATGTAGCTGATGTTGATGAAGATGATGATGATGATAAGAAGAAAGAAAAGATATTAATTTATATTTTAGATTATTGCATGTCAATGGCTAATCTTAATTAATGCGTGTGAAGCGGTGACGCTGCTGCTAACAGCTATACTGTATTATGTGAAAGGGAAAAACACACGCTTTGTAATAATTTACAATTTTTTATAATATTAGCAAAAAACACTGTCAACTTTGTATGTATTATCACTGTCTCAGATTCGCCGCCACTTACCTTACTGCAGCTGTCAACTTTGTATGTATATTTTCACCTTTTATGTATGCAGCTGTCAACTTTGTATGTATTTTCAACTTTTTATGTATTGTCAACTTTGTATTTTGTAAGATATTGTCAACACACTTGTTTTAGCTGCTGCTAAATTTGTATGTATCTAGTATTTTTAATAAACTGTGAACATTGTATGTGCGTGTTTTCTTCATTCATAAACCGCTTGTAGTATACACACACACACACACACACACACACACACACACACACACACACACACACACACATCAGATGTAGCGATGTTAACAGCATAGTTGAACTGTAGACACGCATGTGTAAACAGCAAGCACGCGCACGCAGCAAGAGTTAATGATTAGTTGTTATTATTATGATGCCAGCAAAAGAGTCAATAGCAATAGTTAACTTTGATAATCTAATTGTAGATACAAAACAAGTGGGTAAAAATTGTCTAGATAGAAAAAAGCATGGTGAGTTTTTGCCAAGTTCAGCTAGAATTCTAATTTGTGGTGCATCAAATTGTGGAAAGACAAATGTACTGCTGAATTTAATATTCGATAAAAATGGATTAAAATTCAAAAACCTATACTTGTTCAGTAAGTCTTTGTATCAGGAAAAGTATAAATTATTGGATGTTGTTTTTTCAAAACTCAAGTGTGTAAACTACTATAAATCTGACAACATTGAAAGTATACCGCAACCGAATGATATTGACACTCATTCACTGATAATATTTGACGATTTGAATGTTACACATGTGCCGCAAATACGTAATTTTTTCACAATGGGCAGACACAAAAGCATAGATTGTGTGTACTTAATTCAAAGCTATGGCGCAATTTCAAAACATCATATCAGAGACAACGCAAATATGCTGATTATTTTTAAAATGGATATGCACAATTTAAAATTAATATTTAGAGATTTTGTTGGAACTGATATGACATTTGTTGCATTCAGAAATCTATGTTCAGATGTATGGCAAAGCGGTGGCGGAAATCATAGTTTTATTTCAATTTTCACTGAGTGTAAACCAGATTCTGGTAAATATCGTAATTGTCTTGGTAAGTATATTGATCCAAGTGTGTATAGAAGCAGCAGCACCAATTGACATGTGTCAATTCTCATCATTTTTTGTTGAGCCAGTGTAGGTGAAAGAACTAATTATCGTTCTACTACTAGCAATATGCGTAAAATTAAATTAAAAAGAAAAAAACAAAGAGGAGGGTGAGGACGTGGACGAGGACGAGGACTAGTGCAACGTGATCATCATCATCGTCATACTAGTAAAGTAATTGACAGGATAAAAGGTTTGCGTAAGTCAATTATTAATAAACATAGATCATTAACTAGTATGATTAGGGAAAATGATTCGATTAGACAAAAATCATTAGAACCAATTATCAATCCACTAAAACAATTGAAAGATACACTTGTACAACATGCACACACTAGTAGCAGACTTAAAGAAGAATCAGAGGACGATGAGGAGGAGGAGGAGGAGGAGGAGGAGGAGGAGGAGGAGGAGGAGGAGGAGGAAGAGAAAGACACGGGCAAGGAAATGGATGTGGATGAGGGTTTGATTAGATCTAATGTAAGTGATATTTTGAATAAAACAACAACAACAGTGGATTTTATTGATGAGTATATTCGTGAATTTCATAATGAAAAACTAAATAATTGTATATCTTATGGTATATGTTATGATAGTAAACTAAATGAATACTATATGGGTGTAAAGGATATTAGTATTGCCAATGGTTATTTAATTATCGACAATAATAAGTATCGTTCAACAGTTGGTTTGTGTGAACTTCTATTTAAAAAACAGCCTGACCAGAAACTGTACACAGAACGTGATTTAAGAAAATATCGTAATATATTGCAGCTTACCACTGCTCATTTAGATAGGCGCGGTTATGTAAAGAGAAATACAGGCTATAAATCACAAATTATTCAATCTTTATTTCCATCGAGAAGTAGGAAAACAAAAAGATCCAGGATTGATGATGCAGCAGCAGCTGTTAGTGGTATGGGTTTTATAAGAAATGAATCTACTAGTCGACAGTATGTCTACTGGGATAATCCAAATGAACTGATAGACAGATTAAATATTCTGCTTTCATCACAGCAGGCAGGAAATAGATCACATTCAGTTGAAATAGCTTCTATTATTGAAGAACTGAAAGAAAGTGGTATTATATTAGGTGGCAATGTTGCTTTTAGTCGTTAGTATGTGTTTAACACTTGACAAGGATAGAGATGTCGGGCAGTAGCGCCACTGCTGTGAGTAGTACAATAGATCGATTTGGTAGGACACATCATGTGTTTAATACAACAGCACCGCCACCATTAGTTTTAAACAGTGGTTGTGAATCATCAGCAGCAGCAACATCGTCATTAGTGGCAGCAAGTAGAGAATATTTAGACAGTAAACTACTTGAATTATCATCAAATATATTCAATAAACTTCAGTCTGATCCATTGTCACCGCTAGTTAACAGAGAATACTTGGACAGTAAATTGCTTGAAATATCATCAAATATATTCACTAAACTACAGTCTGATCCATTGTCGTCGCTAGTTAACAGAGAATACTTGGATAGTAAATTAAAGGAAGTTTCAACTAGTATAATCCAAAAACTACAGTCTGATCAATCATCACCGCTAGTTAACAAAGAATACTTGGACAGTAAATTGCTTGAAATATCAACAAATATATTCACTAAATTGCAAACTGAATCATCTGATTTAGTAGATAGGAAATATTTAGACAGCAAATTACTTGCAATATCAACTAGTATATTCAAAAAACTACAGTCTGATTTAATTACTAAAAAAGTGTTTAAAAGTAAATTGCATTCAATGTCTGATATATTGAAGGAGATAGCACAACAAAAACAGTATTTCGATTCACAATTGAAAACATTGTCTAAATCAATTAGTGATGATATTGAGGTAAAGTATGTTAGTAGGTCGTTGTTTGATCAGAAATCAGACGAATTGAAGACATTATGTGAACAACAAAGTAAAAACAATAGTTTAAAACATGTTGATACAGATTTGCTAGAAACTAAATTGAAAGAATTAAAAGACAATCTACTTGCACAAACTAAACTTAACTTTATTAACAGGCAAGATTATAATTTGAAAGTAGTTGATCTAGAAACAACATTCAATATTATGTTTGCTGAGGTGCAAAAGAAACTTGATGAAAAAAATTTAGCTTCTCACCAAAAGCTAAAAGATGACATTATGCAGATGATTATGAAAGGTGAAGATTTTCAGAAATATTTAAATGAACAGTTGTTCAACTTTTCATACTATTTGATTGCACAATATGTAAAAAAGAGGTACATCTTTGACATGAGTGAAGCTGTACAACATAATTTGAATTCTGATCAGGTGCAAGAGTTGTTTTTGAAAAGAATGTTCAGTGATAGGCGACCAAGTGATGCAGGAAAAAAAAGAAAAAAATATGACTGGGAAATAGATTAGTAGTGTAGTTTGAGAGTTTAGTGCTAGTAGTGATATCTGTGATTTTAAAGATTTTAAATGTGGGATATTTTTAATATGCTAATTGGCACCACTTAGAAGCAGGTGTTAGGATGACTGGGGCAGATGTTTTTGACAGTTGCAAACACCTGCTACAACAAAGATGGCCGTCGGGGGCACTTCCTGGGTAGGGGAACCTCTTCCTATTGGTTGGGGGCGGGGACTTTGGTGGGGGATGACTGGGGCAGATGTTTCTGACAGAACACCTGCTACAACAAAGATGGCCGTCGGGGGCCTGGGGAACCTCTTCCTATTGGTTGGGGCAGGGACTTTGGTGGGGGACAAAATGGCCGACACTAGGGAAGGGGGGTGGAGGGCCGCCATTTTGGCCACGCCCCCTCGCTTCCTATTGGCTGGGGGCGGGGCCAAAATGGCCGACTAGGGCTGGGGGGTGGAGGGGGAGGAAAAAGGGGCGTGGCCACGCCCCTTGCTTCCTATTGGTTGGGGGTGGGGCCAAAATGGCGGACTAGGGCAGGGGGGGTGGAGGGGGAGGCCACACCCCTCGATTTCTATTGGATAAGCAGCTCTCTCAAAACACCACTACTTATCACCTTCCATCCGGAGTTAACCAGTTTGTGGCTAAGTTAGCTCCAAAATTTTCTGGGCCCTATGAGGTAGAGAAAATGTTGAGTGTTTCAGTTGTGCTGTTAAAGTGTGCTGCCGGTAAAAAGCTGACAGTTCACGTGAAGGATGTCAAGATTTTGCCACCCCTTCCCGAGAACGAGGAAGACGAGGATGGAGGAGTCGGCAGCGACGGAGGAGCCGGTGCCACTGAAAATGGAGATGGGAGGATGAACCACGTAAACAGGGTGACGCTGCTATAACTAATAAGGTGAGAGGCTAGAAGGAGTAAATAACATCAAAGTTGCAGAGAATTTATTTGGAATTAATAGCTCAGATTTATTTGTGGGGTTCGAGGAAATTGTTTACATTAGCACAAGTCGAAATTAATGAAAATATTAAGATATGGAAATAATTATTTCTTGTGAAAAGGAATTCATAAATAGTAGGCCTATATGAAGGTAGAGAAGGTAATAGCATAGTCCGTGTAATTTTTCTTATCAAAGAGAGTTATATTTAAGCTGAGTGGCAACTCAACCATTTCAGTTTAATTATCCAAATAATCAGTCTTAAGGCTTTATCTGATGAGTCGGAAAAATCTATAGCTATCATTTCTTCCATACTCAGTGAAATCTTCACATTTCCAGTTCGAAACTCCTAACAATTTTGTCGTTGCCAAGCACGGGCTAATATAGAATTTGAATCAAATTGTTTTCTAATCATCAGACATAGTTTTTAAACTTTATAATGATTTGTGAATATTAGGAGAAGATTATAAGTCAGTCTATTCTGAATAATATTTATCCATGAGGTAATGGTTCAAATAATCGTTGAAGTCAGAAAATGAAGCTGATGGTAGTTGCTCTAATCCGTAGTGATTAAGAAAATTACGATGCAGTAATTAACAGATGTTATTATACTGTAGGATAAAAGTCAATTACGTTGCAATGGATAAGTCAAGATGTACTACAGTCGTGTTTTATTAGCAATGATTCGATTTCTCTAATATTCTTTTTGAAAATAAAACCTGCGGGCCAGTTATAAATTGAAATAAAATCTTCATTATTTCAATTCAAAACAATTTCATGTTAATTCGCAGAATTTCTTGTGCTGTGCTGTTATAGAAGCAGTCGAGTTTGATAAATCCCGGATTATTCCTGTTTTCTCCAGATTATTGGAACCTTTCTAGCCCACTTCAGTCAGTCTGTTGTTAGATCTCAGCTAGTCAACATCAGGCTACTCCATTTAACTCTAATCAGAATCCCTGGCTACTTTTTTTTCAATTTCAATTTTCAATTTATTAAAACACACAAAACAAAATAACAAAGAATTACAAAACAAATAAAATACAATAAAATGTTACAAATATAAAAAACCATGGGCTTTGTGGTTGGAGAAGAGAAAAAAAAGAGAGGAAGATACCTAGCCAACTATGGTTTCCCATGTAATAGGCAGGCAAAGAAGAGAAGAGATAAGTGATGAGGAAAAAAAAGAAGGGAGAAATGGTGGGAAGGAAGAAAACAGAGGAATAGGTACGCAAAATAAAGGTAAGCGAGTCCACTGAAAAATGAAAAAAAAACTAATGAGAAAACAATGCTGGAGCAGAAATCTCGAGTCATATATCTAAATGGAAGAAGAAATTACTGTATGTCCAGTTTTTTATATCCAGTTTAATTTTTCCGCTGATCTTATTGTCCATGAGAAAGTTATTTGGAATGAGGTTTATTATTTTAGTACCTATGTAAATTAACTGCCTCCTTATACATTCAATATTAGTGTTATAGGTTACTTATTTGTTAGCAGTGGTCCTTAGATTATAATAATTAAGTGTAGAGTTTAATGTGAGAGGAAAATCGGATCTATATTTTATTAAGTACTCAATTACGGTTTTTATGTATAATTGAGTATAGTCATGACCTCAAAATCACTAAAACCATATCCGCTGGATAGAACCTGGGTTTGCTTAATATAGTTTTAAATTATCAGTTTTTGTGCTACAAATAATTCAGCAATATGACAGTTGAAACAGCCACCCCAAACAATTATGCCATACTGCAGAATTGACTTGAATAGAGCATGATACATCATTTTCAGGTGGTTCTTATTAAGAATTTTGTTAACTTCCCATTAACTAATGAGCATCCCATTTAAGGTTTTCATCAATTATGATTCCCAAGTACTTAGTATTATTGACTTTTTTAATGGTGGGACAATCACAATAAATTACCCAAGTTTTAATTGCACTGAGAATGGAGTCTCAAATCTTGATTCTCGTTGGGCTGCCCTACTCTATTTGCAGAGAAAATAGAGTAATTAGTTTTTCCAATATTTAAACATAAGGTATTCTTATCTAACCACTTCTTAATTGAAAGCATATTATTTCCAGCTATGGTATGAACTTCCTTCCATAAATTACCGTGAAAAATAGCTGCAGTATCATCTGCAAAGGATATCACAGTTGAGTTTAGGAGTCTTAAATTTAAAAAAGGCATTTACATAGAGTATGAAAAGGATGGGAGAAAGTACAGTACCTTGAGGAAGACCATAAGAAGTTAAGTTAGTTACACTAGATTGATCATTTATGGTTAGGGACTGGGTCTATTACTCAGATAGCTTTTGAACAATTTAAGCAAGACTCCTCTGAAACCATAGGACTCTCTAATTTATTGAACAAAGTATTATGAGGTATTGTGTCAAAAGCTTTGCGTATATCCAGGAAGACCGCAATAGTTTTCTTATTGGAGTTTATTTTATCAGATAAAGTATTGATAAATTTTATTAGAGCGTCAGATGTACTTTTACCATTTTGGAAACCGAATTGGTTCTTGTTGATTATTCTGTTAAGATTCAAGAAAGAAACAACTCTTGACTTTATAAGTTTCTCCATTATTTTAGCAAGGTTGCTGATAAGACTAATCGGTCTATAATTACAGGGATTAGTCGGGTCACCTTCTTTGAATAGAGGTTTTATTTTGGCTGATTTGAGGTGCTCGGGAAAATATCCCTCCTCAAAGTATCTATTAAAAATGAAAGAGAGAGGTTGCAATATAAAATTGGCTATTTTATTCAACGCAATATTACCTAGACCATCAATACCAGGACTGCAGTTGTTCTTTAGATTTTTAATAGTTGCCTCAACTTCAACTGGGCACGTTGGTCTCATAAAAAACGTATTATTGATCTGTATTGCAGGAAATCGATCACCATTATTATCAGGGAAATTGATAGTTTGAGCTTGTAATTCACCCACAATTGTGAAATATTTGTTCAGGGAGTCCTCACCTATAACTTCGTTTATGCACTCCCACAACTTCATGCTGTTGTTATTACAATTTTCAATTTTCCCTTTATAGCAGACTTCCTTTGCATGATTTATGATCTTATTCAAACCATTATGATAAGCCGCATATTCATTTTTTAAATATTGTTATTAGGATCTCTTCTGAGTCTGGAATGCATTTTAATAATAATAATAATAATTTCTCTGGATGTTGGACGACACATCCAGAGGAGTTTATTCATAAATTCATACATACATTACATTATATTAGATATTTTTTAATATAACAATATTCAGGGTTTAGAAAATGATACCTCACTATATAATAATTATATGTGTCGAGGTTATCATCAAATTAATACTAATTTATGCTACAACAGATAATACAAAAATTCCAAAAATCTAAAACTATATCTATTACCCTAAGCATCACCTAGTACAAAGATACTGAACCGAGGTACTATTTTCTACCTATAAATTACCTTATTTGAAAAGAATACTACTTAAATCTAAATCCTACTCACTATTAGTTCCTCACTACTTTGTATCCCAATACTGAATAACCAATGTCTAATTTTTCTTTTGAAGCTATTGAAATTTTCCTCTCCTTTGATTTCTAATGGTATTCTATTGTAGGCCCTGAATATCCTAGTGATCTTTGCCCAAATGCTGTATTCATCCTTGGTACTTCTTGGTTGTAACGTTCTCTTATTCTAGTATCATGGCTATGATTTATGATATGGTTCCTATTTTGATGTTTTTCATATACCCTAATAACAACAATATATACAATTGCCTAACGCTGAGTACTCTATTTTCTATAAATAATTCTACAGTTGGAAACCGGATTTCCCTGTTTCCCATTATTTTCAAAATGCGTTTTTGAGTTCTAAATAATGGATCTATAGAACTGAAGTTAGCTGCACCCCAAACTAACAGACTGTACCTTAAAAGAGATTCAACTAATGTTAAGTATACAGTTTTTAACATTTCTTTGTCTATGATACGCCTTAATTGATAGAATTTGTATATAAGCTTCCTTATTTTGGCAGTTGTATATGTTATGTGCTTGTTCCATTTCAATGAATCATCTACTATTATTCCTAAATACTTTATATTGTCAGAGCGTTCTATTAGTGGGCAATTACAATTATTGTTACTATTTCTATCACAATTATGAAGCTTCATTGTTGTCATGTGTGGTTTTGTGCTATTTGTTAAAGAAAAAGCTAAAAATTTTGTTTTTTCTGAATTTAATGACAATGAATTATTTCTTAACCAACTAGTGATTTTTGTTAGTTAGTCTCTGCTGTTTGGAACACTTCTTCCCAGTTTTTCCCTTGAAAAAGGAGTGCAGTATCGTCAGCAAAGGCTACAATAACTCTACCTTGAATTTGAATGGAGCACAACTCATTTGCAAAGATCGAATACAAAATTGTTCCTAAAACTGTTCCTTGAGGTATTCCAAACTTCATGGAACCCTCTGCACTCATATGGTTCTCAACCTTTGTTTTTTGCTGTCGATTGCTGAGGTAGGATCTGAACCATTCAAGTGGCACTCCTCTTATACCTATTGCCTCAAGCTTTTTTATTGATAAGTCATGGGAAACAGAGTCGAAGGCCTTTTCTAAATCTAAAAATACTGCTAGACATTTATTCTTTTCCTCTAAATTGCTAGTTACAAATTTTGATAATTCTAGTACAGCTAATTCTGTACTTATACCTTTGCGGAAGCCAAATTGGTTAGGAGAAAGAATATTATTAATTTCTAAAAAGCTTATTAATCTTGATTTAACTAGTTTTTCTAAAATTTTTGATACATTGCTAATCAGTGAAATAGGTCTATAATTACTAATAATTAGTTTATCACCTGCTTTATGTATGGGTCTGACACAGATTTGCTTCATTGCTCTTGGAAAAGTACCATATAACAAGCTCAGATTGAAAATATGAGTTAAAGGTTTTGAAATTGAATCTTCTTCCTTTCAAGGTCCTGTTATCTAATCCATCTAGGCCTGGTGCACTATTGTTGTGTAAAGAATCAATTGTGTTAATTATTTCCTTTTCATATACGGGGAAAAGAAACATATTATTTGGTACATGCAATTCTGGTACATTATCTGCTATAATTTGGTTAATATTTTTATTCAGACTCTCAGATATTTTGTTAGCCATACTCTCTCCAATATTAACAAAGAAATTATTTACATGACTCAATAGTTCTCTAGGATTATCTTTCAGTGTGACTATGTCACCATTAATTTTCAAAGCATTCAGTTGTATATCCTTTTTCTGATTTGAATCTGTAGCATCCTTGATTATTTTCCATGTCTTCCTTACATCATTGTTCGCTTCATTTAGTTGCATCTTGAAATAATTTTCTTTTGTAGTTTGGATGAGTGACGTCAGTGTATTTCTGTATCTTTGGTAGTAGTTAGCGAGTTCTCCGTTCTCTGGGTCCTGCTTCCTTCTTCTATTTAGAGAATCCCTTGTTCTTATAGCTGAGATAAGTCCTCGTGTTATCCATGGTTTTATGCTCTTGATCCTCTTCTTTTGTCTGTAATGATGTGTATTGCTCTCAATATGTTTTTGTAGAATTTCTAGGATCTTTTCGTAAGCTGAGTCTGTGTTATTTGACTCAAAAACCTCCGTCCATTGTTCCACTTGCAGTCCTCTCCTCAAGCCGTTCAAGTTGACAGATTTACAGTTAATTGAGAGTTGACAGTTAGTTGAGCTCTGTTCATCCCCATTTGTTCTGTCTAACTGATGTTCTTCCAGTCCAAGAATTGTAATGAAGTGGTCTGTGATACTCAAGTGATATATGATTGGATGGATTTTACTTTTACAGTTGGTCAACATATGATCCAAACAAGAAGACGTTCCCGCTGTTACCCTGGTAGCCTTTTTAATGCAGCTCTTCAGACCGTGTTCACTCAATAAGTCGCAATAGTCATCAAGTTGATAATGGTGATGTGACTGTAGCATATTAATGTTGAAGTCTCCAGCGCAAATGATAAGTTGACCTCTCAGTCTACCAAGCACTGTTTCAAAATCCTCTAAAAACTCTGTTATGCTGGCGTAGGAAGGTGATCTGTACACCAATATATATGTACTGCCAATATATTATATCTCTCCTTTGATGTTTGAAGTTGTAGATGAAGAACGTTGGCCTGTCTAATATTTAGTTCTACCGATTGTACGTTGAGATTTTCTTTTGCATATACAATTTACTCCATCATTTTGAGTACAATTATTCAAAGAGTGGAAAATATTGTAGTCCTTCAGTTGCTTCTGTGTATAATTTCTTTTGACCCAGCATTCTGTTAGTATTATTATATCGAAATCATAGGACATATCCTGTAGCTGAATCATCAGGTCATCGAAGTTCTTCCTAATACTTCTGATATTGAGAAAAAATACAGTTATATTAGAGTGTTGAAGAGCAGCATGGAGTTGTTGTTTATCCTCAACCACACTGTCCTCTATCTCATCCACGAAATCCAGTTCGTTTGCCACATCCAGCACATTATTATTACTCATCATCATGCTTATTCAGACGCACCCCTCCATGCTTGTTCTCCTCTATTTTCCTCTGCCAACTCATTATATATTTATCATCAAAGCTTAAGGAGGAGCTGGAGGAGCTCCATGACGTCCTGAGAAATATGGAGAGGGATACTCTCTTAGGCATACCCCTGGTGAGACGAGGGGGTATCGCTTTAGCAGTGGTCAACCAGAAGGCGACCATCCTCAACCTGGGGCACCGGACCACCTCCGAGGATATAGATGCTGTCCATGCAGTTACCCTGAAATACTGCAAGGTGGAGAGGCTACATTACATCCAGGTGTGGGAAGCAAGGTATTACCGGAACGTCCATGAGGGGTTCACACATTGGCAATGCAAGAGATTGATTGGCCACCAGTTGCTGCAGCTACTATCTGAGGACTCCATGGTGGAGGCAGCCTCACAGAAGCTCTTCACCTATTTCCCCAACTTGAAGACAACCCGAGACTGAGATCTGGTAACCGCAGCTACCCTCACAGCACCCAGATCCCCAGTCAGCACCACCAGGGCAGAAGAGCTGATGTCCTCGAACTCTACTGCTTCCATTTCCAAGATGGAAGTTCCAGATGTCCAGACTGAGGACGAAGATGCCCTCCTGGAGGGAGGTGGAGGAGGGTTCTTCATCTAGCCAGCCTACAGGATATCTGAAGAGGAGCATCCAGCGCCATCCTCAACTGCACCAGAACGGTCCCCATCAGCTTGTCCAACTCCTCTTTGGGTGCAAGAGAGGGGTCTCGCTGAGGCTTGGGGAACTGTACCTGTGGAGACACGCAACGCCACCAAGGTCCCAGCAGCCTCTGTCAACGTCAGTGACACACCACAACCACTTGTCATCAGGCCAGCTTCCGCTCATTCTGAAGCACAGGAAGTGATAGTCGTCTCTTCCAGGGGGGAAGAAGAGGAAGTGCCCCTGTCACCGCCCACCCGCTTGACTGCAGCCGACCGTGAACGGGGCCTCACCCTGGTTACTATTGAGGACAGGCCGATGGTGAAGGAAGTGATCCATCAGTCATTTGGAGTCAGCAAGCGTCCACGCACGGGTCGCCCGAGGGTCCAGGTCCATCTTCCTGATGAACGCAATGCATGAGTGAAGCCTCGAACACTTCTGGAACCGGCTTAGGCAGTGTGCAGGCACAGCCACCCGCAGGGCAAAAGTCCAGCCATAGCAGTGCGCAAGCATGGCGGAGTAAGGCAGTGTGAGAGCACTGCCACCCACAGGGCGAAAAGCCTGGACATAGCAATGTGCAAGCACAGCGAAAAAAGGCAGTGCGCAAGCACAGACACCCGCGGGGCGAAAGCCCAGCCATAGCAGTGCGCGAGCATGATGAAGTAAGGCAGTGCGAGAGCACGGCCACCCGCAGGGCGAAGTCCCAGCCATAGCTGTGTGCAAGCACAGTGAAGTTAGGCAGTGCACAAGCATGGCCACCCACAGGGAGAAAGCCCGGCCACAGCAGTGCACAAGCATGGCAAAGTAGGGCAGTGCAAGAGCATGGCCACCCGCAGGGTGAAAGCCCAGCCATAGCAGTGCAAAAGCACAGCTTCTTGAAGGGCGGAAGCCTGGCTTGTAGTGCAAAAGCATGACCCGCAGTGAAAAAGCATGGCTTGCAGTGCAAAAGAACAGCTCCTTGCAGTGCAAAAGCACAGCTCCTTGCAGGGGGAAAGCCCGGTACAGGTAGTGTGCGAGCTCAACCTCATCAGTTTGAAAACATGGCAACCAGATTGCTAGCTCGTCTGAACATTGAGTGCAAGCATGACATATCGGTCAGTGTGTCTGGTTGTCACCATGTGGACGCACACCTTCGCGGTGTGCAAGCACTGGTGGCAGTGTGAGAGAACGGCCACGCAGTGCAGAAGCACGGCTCACAGGGCAGGAGCCCGGTTGTGCAAACACAGCCCTCCAGCAAAGTGCAAGTTCTGTTTCCTAATGTCTAAGCAAGGGCCAGTTTTCTGCTAGTCAGCGGTTATGGACACACCGCGATGGCTTGAGTAAGAACTCAGTCGGAGGTGCAATTCACTTTTTGTGTTTCTGTGTTCTGTGTTTCCCTTATATCCTGCAGTGCGTGAGCACGGCTTTTCCGGGCAGGACAAAAATCCTCGTGCCTATCAGTGTGGAAGCACGGCATTCATATGCAGTGCGGAAGCATGGCGCTCCTGAGCAGGGCAAAAATCCTCACACCTAGCAGTGCGAAAGCATGGCGTTCCTATGCAGTGCAAAAGCACGGTGTACCTACACAGTGAGGAAGCACAGCGCAACTCAGCAGTTCCACTCTAATAGGATCGAGCCACTGCGTACGCTGCCGGGAAACGTGGCTGGACATCCTACTGCTATTCTCCTTGATGATGCAGCTGCATTGTCACCGGTTGGTGAGGATCCAACCTGACGCCCAGATGGTAGTAAGGTATTACATGACCATTGGAGATGTGACAGCATGTACCCTGTGCTTAGGAACATATGTCCATTGCATAACCTTCTCAGCCTAACCCCCCTTTCCTTCCCATTTCTTTCCCCCCCTTTCCTTAGTAGGAACAGTGTGATGTATTATTTCGTGACTAATGAGGGAAATTGATTTTAGAGCTAGTTTTGTCGACGCTTGGTAATCTTGTTATAAGATCTTGTTGTGCAACGAGCAGCTCAGGCACTGGGCTACTGCTCAGCTATGCCACGCACCCTTATCTTCTCCCACTCGGCTGCCAAGGGAGGCTCGCCGGGTAGAAGAGAGAGCAATTTTTAGTCAGTCAGTCGAGAACTATTGAAGGAAGCAGGACGCGACCAGAGAGTGAGTGCAGCTCGTGACCAGAATATCCTCTTACTCTCTTGACTACTTCAAATTGCACCTTCCATTAACTGGAGTTAATGGAAGACGCGTGAGGCTTCAAGAAACAACACTCGCGAGAAGGCAAGTCCTATACAATGACTTCTGCGACTTGTAGCAGCCAGCCTGCCTGATTCGACCAGTGGTGACAAGTTGGGTTTTGGGCTAAAACCTGACACCACCCTAGAATGGTCCGAAGAGGACCAGGAATAGTAAGATGACCTCGAGTAAGGCTTGGGAACACCTTTCTCGACCCCGAGACACCAATCCTGACTGCAGGAAATAGCTGGTGACTGCCAGTGACGCCTGGTTCCAGGGCTCTTCTATTTTGCTAATTCCAAGTGGAATAGCAAGATGACCTCGAGTAAGGCTTGGGAACGCCTTTCTCTATCCCTGAGACACCAATCCTGATAGCTAGAAACAGCTGATGACCAAGGTGAGGGACCCGGTGATGGCCAACGACGCCCGGTTCCAGGGCTCTTCTATCTGGTTAATTCCAAGAGGAATTGCAGGAGGACCTCAAGTAACGATTGGGAACATTTTTCCCGTCACGGAAATCCCAATCATGATAACCAGAAACATCCGGTGCCCGAGGTGAGGGACCCAGTGACTGTTCCCTTCTATCTCCCCGAGGGCCCTTCTATCTTGCTAATTCCAAGAGGAATTGCAAGAGGACGTCCAGTAACGATTGGGAACGTTTTTCCCGTCCCGGAGATCACACTCTCAGAAGGCCTTATTTCAGGAGGGACAGAATCTTTACAGTAGTATCCCTCTATATCTACAAGACAATTCTATATATAAAAAAGTATGTAATGGTTTGGCCATGTAGACACAATATACATGAACATAGTACAAGAGGAAAAAACTATTTCAACCTCTCATACAGTAGACTGCTGAAAACACAGAGACAGCCACATACACAGGGTTTCTGCTTTCATAATTGCCTACCACACAATATAAAAAGTATAAAAGAGGCTGAACCATTTAATCAAGCTCTAAAAAAATACCTTCTTGACAATCCACTCTATTCACTGAAGGAATTTCCAGTGAAGAGTGTGATTCACAAGTAGCGACTTTCATTCGCTTCCTTGACGTGCCCCTCATCTTTGTGATGTAGGTGGTAAAATAAAAATGAAATGAAGACACCAGATCGTTCCTACTCCCGTTTCTCCACGCCCAACCCTGTAAGGCAGTGCGAAAGCACGGCCCCTTTTTCCTAAAAGAGGGAATCACTTCAATAAGGTACTGAAGGCCCTGTTCCAACCCCCGACTCGAACGAGGGTGGTTGACGGACACCACACCAAGCCTCCCGTCCCCTGCTGCGGCCCACCCCAGTCGCCGACTGAGTCTAGCCGGCCCAGAGCGACACTGGGATTTCTGGTAGAGGGAGGTGTGGGCAAAAATCTACTCGAAGTGAGTATTGATTAATTGATTATCAATTAATTATTATTAATGAGTATGATAGCCAAATGCACATCAATAGAATTCTTTTTCAACGAGATTATAATCATTTACAATGGAAAGCAGAGCTCGATATAGGCTACTCAAATACATTAAGTAATTTCAACACTCTCTTGACGTGCTCCTGGGAGGATGATTGATTTTCAAATCTACTTAAAATCTTACCACATGCTTATGAAAAATTGAATAATAATCTCTGAGTGTTTTATAAACAAAATATTTTCAGATGAACATGAACAGATGTAGCCTATCTACCTCGAGCTGAATATAATACACCGGATTAGAATAATAATTGGTAGAGAAGTACCATGAAATCTTTTAACTTTTTTTACGAGTAGGTACTCATATAATAAAACGTTTAAATATAAAAGGCCTTCAACTGCTCATTTTATTGATTATTCCATCAATATGCCTGTTTCAAGATTATTCCTATACACTGTCAAACCAAGTCAATCAACTACATTGGCACTCTCAACAACGTTTTCGTTAGGCCCAGATTTCCTTAATGTATAATTAATATAAAAATCACTATTTTAAGATGAATTTAATATTGAAATAGATCATTATCAATATTGAAATATTATTTATAGAATAATAATAGAACATCATTATCATCCAAAAATAAAACTTACCATTACAAAATCAACAAATTTTACCAAACACTCTTTTGCCTATTCTATTCATTAGAACAGAATATTAGAGTATATGACAGTATTAGTCAAGAGTGTAGTCAATATTGCCATACGCGTATGCATATTGATTAAATTTATGGTGAGTATGGATGAAGAAAATAATGATGTTTCTTCATAAAATGAGATTGAGTATCAAATTAAAAGACTAGAATCTGTCACATACACTGAATTACTTTTAAACAAGTTTCGGTTCTTTTACATAACAGCATCAGTAATATGTTCTAATACATACTACTGTATTAATAGCCTAGTGAACTAAAGTGTGACCTAGCAGCATGATAGAATAATTCATACAGTGTAGCCTTCTATATTTTAGGTCAATAAACTTTAGTAATAATTCGTGAAGTTAACCTTATATTATTTTGACAATATTCTATCTAAATTCGAGAGAAGAACAGTTTTGGACTGTACCAGATTTATTACCTCATAATCATTGTATTTTTTGTTCTTGAATCAAAAAAAAAAAAAAAAAAAAATGGGATTTGAAGATACATTATTGAAGGTTTGTGAGGTTTTTCAAGATTGGGATTTGTCTGATCTATTAATTTAAATGCCTGTCATTGTCTATGGCTAAGACAAGACACACCATAGTGTTTGCTGTATTAAAACTATAGTATTATTCATGAAATTATTAAAGCAGAAATCAGATAAATAGTAGGCCTATTTTATTAATTGAAAGACGTGCTCATTTATACTCACTCGGGCTCTTGGAATCCAGCTGGTAATACGTTTCTCCTTACTATAGTGTGATTCATTCGCTGATCAGCAAATTCTATACATTTCACATGGATGATTTCTTTTTGATTTTCAGATTCAACAAATATCTTATGATAATAGCTGGTCACTCCCTGCAAATCAATAGAGCAAATAAGAATATTGTAACAGTGAATAATATTATAAATTAATTTCCTTTTGTTAGGACGTTTAATAATAATTAATAACGTTTGTTATTCGACCTATAAATTATTGGGTTATCAAGGCATAAAATAAAAGATTCAAGAGCTGTGAATGAATTAAACAATAACCAAAGTCGTATTATACAGAGTATTTTCTAAATCCCTACCAATATTCTAGAGCATTGTTCCTGGTTACGTAACATATTATCTGAATATCATTTTCAATCTGTCCGAAATTCCTCAGTCACACAGCCAAAACTTTGTTTTTTTCACTTAATATTCTTTCTCTAATGGCTGAACATGAGGAAATGAAACTTTTCATAATCATATAATGACAACTAGACAGAGCTACAAAAAAATCATGACCATTTTGAAAGTTCATGAAACAAAATTGCGGCCATTTGAAATAGTATTTCTTAAATAATCCAAAAACCCTTGATTTTACAAAAAATTACAAAAATGAATTTTCAAGATTAGTAAATCAAATTAAAACTCGATTGACCGTTCATTTTCAAGATAGAGCGATTATTAGGAGAGATATGACAGCTTTAGTGATAGGTTATCGCTGGAGTGCTCACAAAGGCATGCTGTTAAAGTCTGCCTCAATAATGCAACAATTTCCATTCGCTTTGCATGTTATTGGAAACTGATTTTATATAATTTCGAACAATAATAAAACGTTACAAAACCCTCTGAAGGTAGGTAAAGCTATTGCAACAGTCGTATGGAAATGCGTAAAATTGTGAAACCATACATCAAATTGAAAAGAATTCAATGCTCTATAAGCTCATGATCAACGTGGATTTTTCCGCCGATTTTCAAAAATTTATAGAGCAAATAAATAAAAAAATTGAAGACAAACGTGTACTTTGAAAAATGTCCCACCTTCAAGATCGGATATCTCGAACACTATAGAAGTTATTAAAAAACTGTTCGATCAATATAGTAGAAAATGATGTATTGGAATAGCTAACCAGGTGACAGCTATTTTTCTCCTAAATTTGAGTTCATATTAGGACGAACTACACATGCCGTCAAAAATGTATAAGTCTATATAAGATTATATATTAAATGTATAACCGGAAGTATTACAAATTATCAAGTTTTGTATAGATGGAGTCACATTATTTTATAGCAGAAAAATGGTCTAATAGCAGCAGCGATATGGAATAATTATCAAATGAAATTCAACCTCAAGATATAAGTTAATTCGTCATATTTCGGATTGTTCACAATAAAATAATGGTATCTTGTATTGAGTACATTGGAATTTGAATCTATTCTTAAGAAATCTCAAAGAATTTACAATGGAATTTATATAAATTCATTGGTAGTTTCTCTTATTCATGAATGCCTGTGGAAAAGTATTAACATTACGGTACAGAATCTTTCAACTAAAAGACTAATTGTTTTTATTAGAAGGTGATAATAATTGTTTCTCCTTAGACCATCATGCAATTTTCAACATCTTGATCATTTCTATTACATCAAGGGTTTAAAGGGGTTTCATAGTATTCGTACTTCACACATTACATTAATTAGTTGTTCCTCAGTATTCGAACATAATCAAATGAAAGGGACTGTAGTTAATCTGTTCATACCCAATCTATATCGAACAATAGCGCTTTCGGTACAAGTTTTAATCACTTTCTATACGAGCATTCAATAACTTGAAGTTCTTCACTGGACCCTTTAAACATTTGTATTTCGAGGATCTACTTGTAAATCGAGGATTTGCTATCGAGGATCAACTGTATGCCTACTTGTAAAGCTTCAAAGTGAGCAGCCATGGAGAATTTTAATATGATTGATAAATAAAATATGGAAATTAATAATATAATATACTAATATGAATAAATGATACTATTTATATGATTATCACTATTGCGGCTACACTATAAAATACTTACAGTAGCTTGATTCCGTAATCTTGTCACAGCACATTGGAAAACATCACTTAAACTTAATTTGAATGTCGCCAAAGATCCCTCAATCACAGGATGACAAGCCGGATCTGAAAGATGCGTATGTTTTTAAAAAGTAATCTCAACAACAAAAAATGATCAGTTAGAATTATTGAAACCAGAGAATATCTTGACCCTTTTCATTCCAGATTATGTTTTTCTTCAATCTGATGTTTTCTCTGTGGAAATACTAACAGTAGTTTGAATCCTATTATTTATGTCATTATTGGGTCTCTATTGCAAATGTGTATGATGAGTCAGCTAAAATCAGGTGTGACATATTATGGTAACGCTATAGTGAGGTACACGTTATAATGGCAGTGGAGAAAGATGGGAGAACAACGTTGCCGATCCTCTGTATTTTCAATGCCTTCTATGGAGGGTAACTGATACCGGTTTATTGAAGTAATATTAACTATTCATTCTCGTTTGAAATAATCAATAATATTTTATCAAGCAAGAAATTATATTCTTCAATGATTTCATAATGAATTTTCATAATCAAGATAAAATATTTTGTCATTGATTATATTTCTATATTGTTAAAAAACGATCTGGCAACAGAGCAAAACGAGAAAGAGATAGCGTTATCCACTTTGTTGAATAATGGACAAGGATATCGATACAATTGCTAATCAAACACTGCCATTATAACGTGGATGTGGGAAATCACTGCTATTGACTTACCCTAGTTGATTTGAATATTCAGGCCAATATTGAATAAAGCACACAAATATATTATGCACACTGCTTTATTACATTGTCCAATCACCCAGTAGACTATGAAAATCACATCATTTTAAAATAATTTCTCCTCATAATTTTTTTTTCTTGGTTACTTTTTCTGAAAAATTATCAACTGAATTTACCATTATTTCTCATTTATCATGAACACCACAAGCAATTTCTATAAGCTTCACATTGCTTATGGTCTCTGAACCCTCCCAAATCTTTCCCTTCAGTATATTCTCTGGTGAGTAGGTACCCTACCACACTTTTCAGGAGAGCTGAAAAATGCAGTACCCTTCCATCTTCCTCATCATCACCTTGAATGATGGTCAGTGCTTCTGGAGGGTAAATCAAGGACTAAAATAGATATAAAGATGTTCACAATCAATATTGGCAATATTATATTGTCATAAGTAGGTTGTTACCAAAAGCAGTGGTTTGACCTAGCGGTACCAAATATTTTGGTAACAGTAGAATAGAAAATTGGTTTGTTGAGGCCAAATAATATGATAAATTTTATGAATTACTACGGGGTACGGGTGCATCTTCCTTCACTATTAATATGATAAATTTTATGAATTACTACGGGGTACGGGTGCATCTTTCTTCACTATTGTTTATTGTGTCTAACCTGGAATAATAAATTGATATTTCAGGAAAATTAGTCAAGAATTTTCTATACTTTAAGTGTAGGTTCACAATCAATATTGGCAATATTATATTGTCATAAGTAGGTTGCTACCAAAAGCAGTGGTTTGTCCTAGCGGTACCAAATATTTTGGTAACAGTAGAATAGCAAATTGGTTTGTTGAGGCCAAATAGTATGATAAATTTTATGAATTACTACGGGGTACGGGTGCATCTTTCTTCACTATTGTTTATTGTGTCCAACCTGGAATAATAAATTGATATTTCAGGAAAATTGGTCAAGAATTCTCTATACTGTAAGTGTAGGTACATGACTCTCAGCAACAAAAAATTCACGACAATGAAAGTAGATTTATATCACTGGTTAGACAATTCAGTCTCAACTAATCTCTAGAAATGCTAGACAAGTTCTTCTTGCAATAATTTATTAGTTTTTTCAACTGGTCATAAGTCCCACTCATTTTCCCATTGATTGTTTAGTGTAACCATATGATAACTCTATAGGATGAAATGGTTTTCAAAATGACATATTTTTATTAGCTTGAAAGGTTATAAAAGCAAATATTATACTCTAGAAAAATAATTTGAACAATCATATTGAAAAATCAAAGGAGCAAAATACTTAAATGAAATAATGAGCAAATTCTGATGCAGAAATTTTTCATCAACAATGGTGAACTGAAGTAATAAGGAATCGATAAAAATAAATAAATAAATAAATAGATATGGTAAATTATCAACCGGGTACATCCGATAAGCAGTTTCACTTACTTTCTGACGTTTCGTCATTATCTCAAATTACATCTTCGGAGCGCAGGTAATCTTACACTGACTCCTGCCTGTGCCTCGAAACTCCTCCTCGTGGTCGGAGGGAGTACCTCCTCCCCTCTCCTTCATCCTCCACGTGTTCAGCCTGGCGCTGCTGGGTGAATGGAATTCCCGGAGAAGTGTCTGGCTTTTGTGATGTGTTTGTTGTGTTCAGAATGATTTTCCAAAGAGAAGAGATATTTGTACTGTCATCCCTTTTGTTAAGGCTACCTTGTTTTTCTATTTCCAAAGCCTCTCGTACAATCCTAACCCGAAAATCTTGAATGTTGGCTATTTGTTTAGAATTTTTAAAGTTTATTTTGTGCCCTGTGTTCTTTTCGTGGTTGTAAAGAGCTGAGGTGGATTGTTTGTTTTTTATGCTCATTTTGTGTTCCTCTATCCTGGCTGATATTCTTCTATTTGTTTGACCTACATACATATTGTCACAATTCAGGCAGGGGATAATGTAAACGCCTTGATTTTCTAGCTCTAATCTCTGGACGGGTTTCTTTAGAAATTTTTAAATAGTTTGGAAAGGTTTGTAGACTGGTTTGATTTGATGTTTTTTCAGTATTCTTCCAATACGATCGGTGGTACCCTTGATGTATGGAAGGGGACGGTTTTTTAAATGCTTTCTCTTCCTTGAGTTTTTCTTCAGGTTTTGGAGGTGTCAGTTGTTTTTTCAAAGATTTTTCAATTATACTACTATTGTAACCATTACTCTTTAGTATGGATTTGATTGTCTTGATCTCCTCTTCTTTGCTTTTTTCCAGTACATTTGCATTCTGCATTTATGCAATGAATAATATAAGCATCCGGGAATACTAACCTGGATAGTGTTTCAAATTCTCCAGAAAAATATCTTTAACATCGTCAGTCTTTCGTAGCTCAACCACCATCGATTCCTCTGAGCATTTCACTTTGAATTGAACTGGAACAGACAAAAATTATTCTCAAATAAGAAAATTGAAATTTGATAATATCATTCACTTAATATACATCGTTTTAGAATTGGATTAAATTCAACATTTCATAAAAATTTTTGACATTCACACATGAGAACTATCATACAATACACACAAAATTCTAATAAAACAGCCCATTCATTAAAAATTATCATTCCATGAAAATAAGTAACACTTATTCAAATAATTATAGGGCCTACACTGTACTTGATTTTGGTCTACTATTCCTCGAGCTCTATGTGAAATTGGTTCACAAGTAGAACAAAACTATACGGTTTCCATTATCTGTAAAAGTAAACTAGTATTTAGACGATAAAATCAGCATGGGAAATATTGTAAGTTGGCTGTCGCATGAGTTGAATGGATACTTTTTTATTGTCACACGCTCCAAAATCATACAATTCTTGGGACAGTTCACTGGACCGTTATAAAACAGCTTTACAATTAACAAACAATCGAATACGTATTCACTGTTATATATACAATGTATTTATACAATAATTATTATTTCCATTTGATGTTCCAGTTCCCCTTCCTAGAAGCATGAAGTTCTCAATTCCAATGAAATCTTTGTGAAATTAAAACAAAAATAGTATGATTTTTCATATAATATGATCCTGTACGTTGTACTAGAGAGGATTTATGATACTCATATATGAGAATAAGAATGTACTCTTTATGAGGATATAATAATCTGTTTTCTATTTTTCAATGGTTGTACACAGCAAAAACACATTCCTAAATAACAGAAATCATAAAAACAGGTTGTGTTCAAAACCAAATCAGGTTCGTTCTCAACTACTGTACCATATTTTTAATTGCATCCGCAGGAATTGTATTCTGAAATTGTGGGTCTTGGATAGCCTATAACAGGTTGAATCATCATACACATTAATTAATTCTATTTAGTTCTTGGAATTTAATGAGGTAAGGGTGAGGATAATGTTTGAAACACAATCTTCGACTTATCAGCTCTGTTCGGGTGGGAAGTAGGCTAACACGTATAGTCAAATAGTTATTTTTCAGGAACCAGCCCCAAAATAATTTTTCTCGTTTGTTTTATTTATTGTTTTTTGGGCACTGAATTCGAATCTGAAATTTACTGACACGCCAGAGGGCGGCTTCACCCCTAAAACCATCATTACAACGTTACTAGAAGTTATTGCAATGAAAAATTTATAATTTGACTGTAGGAAAAAGTTTTCTACTTTTGCTAGTATCCCCCCTCCCACAAATACTTAATTTCAAAATTTCTGTAAATTCTTCTTCAGAGTTAATTTTACATTCACATGATATGTGATTCTTCATCATTGCATCATAATACTCAAAGTTGTATGAGTTGTATACAGTAGAAATACCGTAGTGATTTTCCAGAATTTTTCAAAAAAAAACTTTTGAAAATACCCTTTTTTGTAAAATCTGCAGCTCCAAAACCAGAAATCGTAGAATCCTGCACAACTAGCACAATTTTGTAGAGAATGCATTTTCTCAAAGAACCAGAGATTATCGAAATAGAATAAAAAAATGAGTCCAAAAATTTGGGGGTTTTCAGGGGAGAAGCCGCCCTCTGGCGTCTCAGCAAATTTCAGATTCGAATTCAACGCCCCAAAATAGAACCGACGAAGAAAATTCTTTCAGGGCATTTCCTGGAAAATGACAATTTGAATGGACTAGTAAATAAGTCCAAGAATCTACTACTTTGAAGGACAAATATTTTGAAAACTTTGCAAGATTATGAAGAGCTTGGCTTCTTTTACACTTGTTAGTTTAAAATGATTAGTTTCCATTTTGTATAGAAGGTCTTGTTGGTATGATACATATTATATCTTAGAATTAATAAGTTAGATTTTTTTATGTTTATTATGTATTAACAGCCATCAAAGTGAATGTTCAATTATATTGTTTTGTGTTTTATGGTATTTGTTTTTATGAAATTAATTATCCGTTTATATTTATGTAGTTTCTAAGATTTATGAAAAAAGCTGTGACCTTTAATATCCAATCCAGCGACATTGTAGTGCTATGTGGCATCAGTAACAACTTATCCATTTACTTGGAAAAATCTAACTAATTAATTCTGCTTACTCAAAGTTATCTTCCTTATCCAGTGAATAGTATAAAAGAGGTACATCTGATTCTGCAAAAGAGTGGCATAATAAGGCATGAGAGTTAAGAATATCTTCTCAATTTCTACATTGATAACTCCTGCCGTTCTACCAAATTTTATACAAATGGGTTGGATAGCTTTCACCTATCATCTAAGGAAAGTCATTGGTTCCAAATAAGCTAATATCTTGATATATCATGAATGGATCTAATGCTTATGAATAAGAAATTCAGTTCAGAGCAAATCAACTTATAATTTTCATAATACTTGGGCAATTCACAACAAAAATTTACTGAACAAAACCATTTTGACCCTTAAACATAGAATCTTACAAGCTAAAATACTTATCTATTCATATTTGGCTCATTCATTGGCTACAGGCTTGAAAATTACACAAAACATTAAACACAAATTTAGAACACAATAAAATTATTTAGATCTCAAATTAAACATTTTAAATTTCACTTAAACAGAAAATTTTCAACAGGACAAAAATGATTCTATTTCAGCCAGCAGCCATTTTTCCTGAGGGCCTACATAGCTTGCTTTCTCTAAGGACACACCTTAAAAACGTCATCAATGCCAACCTCACAAATAGAGAATATAACTCTACAAATTTCATTTATTATACTCAATAAAACTTTATTTTTAAAGTTATTTTAAATTTATTACCCCTTTATGTTGTTTAGAATTATCTGTTAATTCAGAAATATAACTTTATTACAGTAGGATGTTCAACAAAAATAAGTGTATCTGATAAATTCCTGGTGAAAGTTAAGTCCGCATATCGATTACACCAATATTTGCTATCAAGTTTTTAATATTTTGAAATATCAAATTGAAGATTCGATTTTAATCGAGAAAATGTAATATTACACTCCATATCTTAGCTTGCAAATGAACTCCAATTTATCCTGCTCAAGATGGCTTGCCATAGTGATGTAGGTCAATTTCCTTATAAATTGTTACCATCTTTTCAATTTACATTCATTTGTAGGCAAAATAATGAATATTGTTTAATATTGATGTTTATTATGTATTAACAGCCATCAAAGTGAATGTTGAATTATAATATTGTTTCCTGTTTTATGGTATTAGTTTTCATAAAATTAATTACCCATTTAAAATTCATGTTCTATTATTTAATTATCTGTTTCAGACTGACCAAGAGGTTCAATCGAGTATGGAGATGGATGAATTATGAATCAACAAGATACAATCTCCACTTGGAGGCAATAAAATATTCCCACAAGTAAATTCTATCTATCATAAGTGTATGCAAGAATAATTCATATCTGATCTTTTCAAAAAGATGTAGTTTAATAAATGACATATTTTTACCCGAAACTATTCAAATTGATGACATTGATTTATAACCTGAATTCACTACAGTAATGTATGAAGAACTATTCTTTCTTAATATACTCGATAAATTAGGGAGAAATAGTTCATGTTTTTAGATTTTATGAATTTTATGAAGCCTTGATTCTCTTATTTCTGAAGGGTAGATATTATTCTATGCTGAAACAGTGACCATTTTTCATACTGTAAATTAATGAATTATTTTATTAAAAAAAAAAATCGACAACCCCTCATTGATTGATCCTCTATGATAATGAGTTTGAATATACACCACTGAGTGGAACAGTAAAAAGAGTATTATAAATTTGAAAAAATCTTCTATAAAATAACAAAAAATTTGGTAACAAAAAACTAGACAATATTCAAATGAAAAGTATCAATCTCCCAACCACTTCCATACTCAACAAATGTATCAATATTTTTACCTTCAGCATCATCCCATTGATTACTAAACATTATCATTAATTTGTAGAATTGTTCTTGTTCTCCCATAGTATGATCTCCAACCATTTTCTCCAAATTTAATTTTAAAGCATTTTATATTATTATTTGATTTATCAGCTTCTTTCAAAGCACAAGATATTCAAATACTGACTGTGATGATAAAGTGTCAAATTTGTGCCATCTATATGAGCTTAGATTTTTCAAATGAATTTATTTCATTTAAGTTGAATAATGTTCTTGGTCTGGGTAACCAAACCTACATTTTTTTCAGTACAGAAATCGAAATGTGACCTGTTAGCAGTTATAACATTTTTCCTATTCTTTTGAAATCCAAGAATAATGAATCTAGGTTTTAATATGTTCAAAGTTGTCTTAACTGTCCATTGAAGATTGGTAGTTTCAGGTAATTGTGGAAATTCATGCAATTCCCATGACCTGAATGGAATGCTAATTGGTATATCACTATGTGTTAAACGAGTTTCAGAAAAAGTTGAGTTAGATCCTTTGACAAATGGATTTACTGAAAAAAATTATTCTTGTAGCTTTTTGATGAAATTAATGGTTTCTTTGTTGTTCAAGAAATTGGATCTAATTTTTCCCATAAGATCCTTATTTTCTGTTCAATCTTGACAAATGGGATGTCAATGGATTTGTAATTAGATTCACTGGAAAAAGTTTTTCTTGTAAAATTAACGGTTTCTTAGTTATTCAAGAAATAAAAAAAGCTGGATCTACTTTTCTTATAATAGTGGGACTGATCCTTATTTTTTGTTCAATCTTGACAAATGGGGTGTCAATGGATTTGTGATTAGATTTACTTGAAAAAGTTATTCTTGTAATTTCTTGTAAAATTAATGGTTTCTTAGTTATTCAAGAAATAAAAGAAGGTGGATCTAGTTTTTTCCAAAAAAGTGGGAATGAGGATCTTCATTTGAGATTTATTGTGAGATTGGGGGTATGACTAGGTTAAGTTAGTTCAGATTACATTGTGTTGGGCAAGGTTAGAACCACGAATCAGATTTGAGCCAGCCTTGAGCCAGCTTTGGGGCAGTACTCTCACTTTATCCCTACTTACGGTGGCGTTTCCTACGAACCTATTAAGCATGGCGTTTTCTAAAAACAAAAATTCAATCGTGGTGTTTTTTACGAGGAACTGCTATCTGCACTCAACTTGTATGTTATTGTTATCTGTCCAGTGATGTAACTGTTACTGTTATTTGTATGGAGTAGAAGGATGGACTCTTGTGTAGTAGAACATTTTACAAAGTACGGTAACATAGGTTGGCATATCTTACAAACAACAAATCATTTCCTACTTTACTGTTCTGTTACCTTTACGACCAGCATCAGCCTATATTTTGAGAAATACACCAAAGATGTTATGAGAATAAATAACTGAACAATCTATAATAAATATAACAAGCATGGCTATGGAAAAAAGGATGCTACTCCAATTCAATGTGAGCTGTGTCAATCTGGATATCTTTGGTGGGTCGGATGAGTGGTGTCGTCCGATGAGCGACCAGGGAAAAAGAAGTCCACTAAGCAATCCATTGTTCCGAATAACAAGGAATAACAAAAATAATAAGGATAGGCATACAGCTTGTAGATGTAATTTGCTTCAGATATGAAGTTGATCTTAAATATTCTGGATATCTGTGAGATATTTTATACTTAAATATATTTGCAGTAGTGTTTACTGAATCACTTGAAGAATAAAGATGATTGATAGAGCTTTTTGGAATTGTAAATTTTTGTTAATAAATATATTATATATAGGCCTAGGCTATAATAAAGATGAATTTCAACTGTTCGAAGCTGAAAGCTGTTCGATCTTTGCTTATCAACTGATTCCTTTTTATCGGAGGTGGTAGGTAGCCTACTGTTTCAATCATCATCATCATCATCATCAATGTAATATCGTATTGCGATTATACACATGACACTACCCATTTATCACTTGTGGCCTTCTTCGGTCACTCCCTGATGATTAATGATGCCCAAGTCCTCCCATTCATAGCGTATGCCTATCTTTATTGTTATTCTGAACAATGAATCGCTCAGTGGACTGCAAAACCCCCAAAATCACTCATCGGAAATCGCTCATTGGACGTAACCGGTTGAGTCGATTGTGCGCGCGTGTTGAAGGAGGGTAGTCGGTACCTTTGTAGTCAGTAACAGCTGAGTTGTCCGAATTGTCTCTTCATAGTTTCTATGAAGTAAAATTGTTACTTTCTGTGCAATTTACAATCTAACAAATGAATTGTTTGTAGAATATCAACCCCCAGGGGTGCCCAGCCCCCCCAAAGGCAATGGCGCATGCCCCCCCCCCCATCCAAGTGTAATGCCCCCCCCCCCCCCAAAGTATCCCAATTCCCAACCCTTTAGTTTTAACATTAGTCAGTGCTCAGTTTATGACAATAAAATTCACATCTTACATTCTAATCTTCCAAAGGACATTATTCACCTTTGTTCTTGTGGGTAATTCTTTCTGTTTTCATAATATTATAAAAATATATACCATCGTTTCTTATCTCTCTTAAAATAGAAATAAAGTATCTTTTTGATATTATTTTTGAGACTAGCAGTGCACCCGTTCTTGTACGGGAGGACTAAAAAGTACTACATTACATCAGGAAAACCTACATGACAAATATTTCAATAGGATATTATAGATAAGTAAGGGAGGCTTTGCTTTTTAAATGTAAAGGTTACTTATAGAAAGTTGAATAATAATATCATTGATATTCTTTTATTGCAATAGAATATTGCATAGCAATTTTGGTGAACATTCATACAAATTTGGAACGATTTTATTCATACAATATATAATGTCGGCAAGTTTAGGTATTCTAAATCCTATACTATTAAACGAGAAATTTCTGTTTAGATGTTTTGATGTTTAAATGTTTAGATGTTTATATGTTTGTATTTCACCGGATCTCGAAAACGGCTCTAACGATTCTCACGAAATTCAGAAAATAGTTGGTTTATAACATGAAAATTCGATTGCACTAGTTCTCATCCCTGAGGAAACTCGCTGAAGGACATTAAAAGAATTTATACATCCTTGGAAGAACAGCTGATAATTTCGTTGTCTGTTGATGATGGAAGTGAGTGAGCGAGTGCATGTGTGTGGGACTGAGACAAAATTATGACTCAGCTGTTGAACTTTTGTACCTAATTCAATCAGGTACTTAGTGGCAGTTGTACAAAAGCCGGTTAAATTTTAATCCTGATTAATTCCAGTAGAACCAACCAGATAAGCTATCTTTTTCAGATGGTCTCCTGTGATTTGGTTCACGTGAAATTAATCAGGATTAAAATTTAACATGCTTTTGTGAAAAAATTTTTTGCATTCCTCTGCGAATAAATCTCAATCCACTGTGATTAGATAGAACCTTTCTGTATGAACTATGAATATTTATTATAATTTCTTCTTTCATAATAATTTTTATATGCTTTTGTAGTTTTGTAGGTACTCCAGAGCGCAGCTAGGTGCCCCGATATTTATCATAAATTGGAACAGGTTGTCACTGATGTTGTGTTGTTGGTAGTATTCACTTTTTAACATTACAGGAGTAAATGACACAAGTCGAACAAAATTTATTTTTAAATGGTTTGGTTTTTGGAATAAAGATATCATCTGAACAAATACATTTTTTAAATTCTATCTATTAATACCAAATATCAGGGCACCGAGCTTTGCTCGTTATTCATTCATTGATAAACAGAACTCAATTCTTTGAAATGATTGGGAAAGGACTAACAGGCAAAGCCCAAAACTGTTTCTTCCCCGAATTTTGATTTATACACTATAAAATTTATAGTTGGAATATTTAATATTTCAAAAAGTAGGTTATGTTTCATACACTTGAATTCAAGTGAAATTTTCAGTCCAAATATTCGAAAACATAAAAATTCTAATTTAGATTGTTTACATACCAAATTGAATAACAAAATAACACTCACTAATCACTTGGAACTGTAGAATAATGATTAACTTTGAATATTATGATATATACCATCTCATGTCAACAAATCAGATTACTGTATTTTGATCGAGTCAATTAAAATTTCTAGATCTCTCGCGAGATACGATAAGCTAATTGATTACACAGCTGATCTCCCACACAGGCACACGCATCTTCTGTTATCGACAGACGACGAAATCATCATCTGTTTTTCCAAGGATGAATAATTATCCTTTTCATGTCCTTCAGGGAGTTTTCTCAGGGATGAGACCTAGTGCAATCGAATTTTGATATAATAAACCTACTATATTCCGAATTTCGTGAAAATCGTTAGAGCCGTTTCCGAGATCTGTTGAGCAAAAATAACCATATAACCAGATAGCCAGATATAAAAATAGAAATATATAAACAGATATACAGAAATTGCTCGTTTAATATAATAGGATAACAACTTATAGTCCAGTCAAATGATCGTTTTCAGGAAACAGCCCCGAAAGAATTTTTTTCGATGGTTCTATCTGTATTTTGGGGCGCTAAATTCTAATCTGAAATTTGCTGACACGCCAGAGGGCGACTTCACTCCCAAAATTTTGGACTTTTTTTAAGTTTTCCATTTAATCTCGAAAACCTTGAATTTATCGAGAAAAAGCATTCTCTATATAATATTAAAGATAATAAAATTTCCATTGAATTGACTGGTCGCGCAGGTCTACTCTTTGGATTTTTTATCTGAAGTGTTTCACAAGATACACAACTTTGAATGTGCGAGAAATTTGTGATATTTCCCCCATTTTCACAGTCTCGCATATGCAACGTTGCGTATCTTGTGGAACACTTCAGATAAAAAATCCAAAAAGTAGTCGAGGTTGTGATGAATTTTCTCCTCTTTTCACTTCCATGGATTATACTTCTGTTTTCAATACCGTTAAAAAGTTGCAGCCAATTGAATGATGATCTTTATTTTCTCATTTTTCTTGCGATTTTACTGTTATTAAAGAGTCTCTAGAATGAGTACAAATACATGATAGAAACTTGCGATTGGTCTTAAATGAGAGAAAATTTCATGCTCTATGAGCTGAGTTGCCTTAAATTAATGTTGCATCACTGTTTATATCGAAAAACTGTCGAGGCTGTGAAAATGAGAAAAATATCGAAAATTTCTTGATTTTTTTAATCAAACGTATCTTACTTTACGATTATATTTTCACAAAAATCATTCACCTCACATAAAAGAGGAGATTCTTTTCTTCAAATCAAGACCAAGTATCATTTTGAGTTACTGAGACACACAGTTTTGAATATAGAAATCGGTCATTTTTCTATGCATTGAAATATGGGCTAAAATACACTAAAGGGGGAAATTCCTATTTTTTAAACAAATTTTAGTGAGATGATACATGATTTTCAACCGCCTTGACGAGCTGATATGAACGAGCTGTGGTACAAGGAGATGTGATCACTCAGTCAAAAGTTATAAGTGTTAAAAGTTTTGATCCTGGACGTATCCTTATGTGTGCCCCCTACTAGGAATTACTGAAATCTAACGAGTGATTCTCATAGAACATAACCCTCGTAAGGTGATTTCAGCCGAAATATGATTCTCTTTTGAAAGGAAGGCCATGAAAAGGTATTATAATGAAAATTTGAATTTTGGCTGTAGGACATGATTTTCTATTTTTGGGTGTATTCCCCCTCCAACCACTACTAAATTCAAAAATAGGTACCTAAGGAATTCTGTTCAGAATTAATATTGTTAATTCACGTGATGTGTGGCTTTCTATCATTACTAGAAAAAATCCTAGTTGTATAAGGTAGAAGTGTTAGGTTTGCATAATTTTGAAAACTCCTTAAAAATACCCCTGTTTTGAAAACTTATAGCTCCAAAATCAAAAATCGTAGAGTCCTGCACGACCACTCAATTTATTGGAAATTTTATTATCTTTGATATTTTAGAGAATGCTTTTTCTAGAAAAGTTAAAGGTTCTCAAGGTTAAATGAAAAACTTGAAAAGTCTGAAATTTTGGGGGTTTTTGGGAGTTTTGGGGGTGAAGCCGCCCTCTGGCGTGTCAGAAAATTCCAGATTAGAATTCAGCGCCCCAAAATACATATAGAACCGTCGATAAAAATTCTTTCGGGCTGTTTCCTGATAAACGACCATTTGACTGGACTATTATACAAAACAGAAAAAAGTAATGAAGCATTACAATAATTACTTGATTACTGTGTGGTGAATAGGGTGTAAATTTGAAAGATTGAAATTGGCTTCATTTGATATTTTTGACAAAAGAAGTTTTTTTTTCTTCTGTCAAATTCACTAGAGTTTGCGATGTTTATAATTGCATTTTCATTTCAGAGACATTAATATCATCATGAAACGCCTTCGAAATTAAAATAATTATTAGATTAAAATGTACATTACAATTTAACTTATCATTGTGCTTTTGAGAAAATTATGTTGCAACAGCAAGGAGACTCAAACACAGGACCATTAAAAATTAAAATTAAGCAAAGGGAATCAGAATAATGGTGGATGATGAAGTTATAATTTATTTTTGTCAAAGATTTACCATCAAACTCATAGGCTTAGAATTACTAAAATTCCTGCATACAACATATTATCAATTGTATTTTTCATGCTTTACATTGAGTTACACCTTGTAAAATATAACATTGTAAAGGTGGGAAAAAGTATTAAAATTAACTACATTAGGATATCTCTAATTAATACCTTGATTTTTTAGCCATGATTCAAAATGTTGACATGAAATGTAAAAAATTAAAATGAAATATTAAATAACAGATACTCAAAGTAAAGACATAAGAAACCGTAACAGATACAAGTTGAATACAGGTATCAGTTCTTCGTAGGAAACGCCACGATTGAATTTTGAATGGTAGGAAACGCCACCGTAGGAAGTGCCACGTAGCCCTACAGTCCAGTACTGAGGTCAGGGACTGAGGGCACTCTAATAGGACAGATAGATAACAATGGCATAATTGCACGGCTGAACCACCTGCATTGCAAGCTGCACTGGGGTGATTGACCCCGGCCCTATCCTTTGCATACAAATTAACACCCTCAGGCAAGATGTTACCTGCTACCTGCAACTGCCTACCACAATAGGCCTCTCAATCGCACATCTCACTTTGTCAGCACTCGCCTTTTTATTCAAATTTCTCTTATATTAAATTATTCATATCTCCATTCTCGCAAATTCATACTCAAAATCTTTGCCCCAGTTCGATTTCTTCTCTTCCGCAGTTGTGTGGAATAGAAGAAGAAAAGTAATGTTTATCCTCATCTCACTCCTTCCCAATCATTCTCTAGTGAATAGGGTTCCATTCCTTCAAGTTTCTAGATGTGTTCCAGGTTTATAAAATGCCCTTTGAAATTTTTTAGAGATCTACTGTTATTACAAAGAACCACGGTTTTTAGAAGGAAACTATACTGGTTTTGGTATGTATCTGAAGTAGCCAAGAGCAGCTAACTTATGTTACCTCCACCAACCGAGGTTTCAAACTCGGTTTGCTTGGTAATTGATGATAATTTTAATGTAAAATAACGTAAGAAACACAAAAAACCAAACCAAATATCATCGTAATATTCACCCATTCACCTTTTATCATTCCAACTTTATTCCTCAAGACTACTCATATTGATTGCTTGTATAGTAATATAAATATCTCAGACTAAACACAAAGAGTATGAAATACATATGTTCTAGGCTAAGCATGATGTGTGATCCTGCTGAATTGTCTGTAGGTCTAAGTAGCCTACTCAACGGAACACAGAACTTTTTGATTCATTCATAGGGGAAAAATTCATTTAAACATTTTTGATTATCTTTATCCTTGATGCTTTGTAATCGATCGCTATTTATTTATTTATTCCATTATGTTCGATTCAGAAACTTTTGAAAAGGCATAACAGGCTTCAGTTGAAAAATGTTCAACTATTCTAATTTACAGAACAGTCGAAATGCAATGACTATCCGTCTCATTATTCTAAATTGAACATTGTTGAATGAATTGCAAGTAGCTGATAGTAGGCTACCATATAGATGAAAATACTCTTGTTTTATATAAATATTTGATGGAAAAATTCACTTCCCCTCATAATGGCACATTTTTATACAAAAATGAGCACTCATTCCAATTTAAATAAAACAATATATAAGTTTTCTCTGCTGAAAGTGAGAAACAAGAATTTTTCAGTCAACAGGTAATAAATACGGTTTGGTTTATTGGGAGGCAAACTGTGAAGATTCATGAGAAGAACATTTCCTCTTCCCATTCCGTTATGGAATATTCTTTTCTTCCAATAGAGAAAGGAGGATGAGGAGGAGGAGTAAGAAGTAAGAGGTGGAGGACGAGGTGGAGGAAGAGAGACCACACCGGATATGGAAGCGACGGGTGATGCTTCCGGGCATGAGGCTCATTCACACCAAACAATATTGGAAACCGACTTCAATCAGTAAAATAATATGATAGTTATTATTTTCTTGAAAATAAAGGAGTTTCAATCGAAATCTGGAACCTCTTTAATAGACAGTTCAGCGGCTTCTACGCCTATTTAATTTTTTGTAATTTCGTTGTATTGTAGAGCTGAAACAGCTGATAGTGATATTAATGTGCACTATGGACACATTGAACGGGGTTTGGAAATTTTAGTGACCCTTCAACGGTCGTCTATTGTTAATAATTTCGACGTTATCGTTACCTATTGTTAATGAATTACAAGTTTCCTACTCGGTGGAATATAATGGTGAACCATTAGGGCCCTATTAGCCGTGAGTAGTATAAAAAGGCGGGTTCTGGTGCACAAGTGCCCCAGAACCCGCCTTTATCTCAAGGTCATCCAGGCGCCTCAAGGTCATCCAGGTCAACTACCCTAACCTCAAGGTCATCCAGGTCAACCACCCTAACCTCAAGGTCATCCAGGTCAACCACCCTAACCTCAAGGTCATCTAGGTCAACCACACCCACCTCAAGGTCATCCAGGTCAACCACCCTAGCCTCAAGGTCATCCAGGTCAACCACCCTAACCTCAAGGTCACAAAAAAAAATTAAAAAAAAAATTAAAAATAAATAAATAAAAAAGAAAAAAAAATTAAGAAAAAAAAAAGAAAAAAAATTGAAAAAAAAAAATTAAAATAAAAAAAAATAAAAAAAAAAATTAAAAAAAAAATTAAAAATTTAAAAAAAATAAAAATTAAAAAAAAAATTAAAATAAAAAAAAAGTTAAAAAAAAAGAAAAAAAAATTAATAAAAAAAAATTAAAAAAAATTTAAAACACATAAAATCAGAAATAAATATGGAAAAAAAAATAGAAGTATTGAGTTCCGGGAAATTGACATAGATAATTTGCATCGCATATCCTGTCTCAATTTTGATAAGAGTGAAAGGAATAAACACTTCATAATAGATCAAATTCACATCTGGACTAAGAATAGAGTTCGCGGGAAATGATTTACACCACATATATCCTGCTTTCATTTTTTATTAGATGGAAAGGATATGCGGTCAAGAAGTGGAGCAATTTCTAGAACAGGAAACCATAAACAGCTTTACTCACAAACTGTCATATGGACCATCATGCCTGTATGGTATAATTGGGTCGTCCACCCAGTGGTCAGTCAGTCAGTTCAATTACTGATCAGTTACTGATCAATCACTGTTCAGTCACTGTTCAGTTACTGTTCAGTCACTGATCAACTGTTCAGTCACTGTTCAACTGTTCAGTTACTGTTCAGTCACTGGTCAGTTACTGTTCAGTCACTGTTCAACTGTTCAGTTACTGTTCAGTCACTGTTCAGTTACTGTTCAGTCATTGAACAGTGACTGATCAGTAATTGAACTGACTGACTGACCACTGGTGGGCGTGGTCATTGGTCATATGACCGGGGAGGTGGAGTGGGGTCGTTGGCACAGCCTTCATTGAAAGCATAACAAGATGATTTCTTACCTATATGAACTCGGGGCCCTGAACTCAGGGCTCTGAACTCCAGACTTCTGGACTCTGGACTCTAAACTCTGAACTCAAATGTCCTGCATCGTTGAAAATGTCTGTCAACGAGATAATACCATGACTATTTTTGTATGTAGTGGGTAGAGAAAAGAAAACCATATTTTTATTCTTCGCATATACATTTATTTTCTATTATAAAACAGAATATATATATTAGTCATTGAAAATCCTCTTCTATATTTTGTGGTCTCCTGATAGACCTCTGCTGACCTTTCCTCTCGTTCTGAAATGCTGCATACTCCATCAGTTTGTACAGTATCCCGGAAAGCAGCACTGTAGATAGATATTAGTAGAGCAGGGTCTCCTGAACAGCCCTCTGTAACTCTGAATCTCTTCATATAGGTAAAAAATCACCTTACTTTACTTTCGGCGATGCAATTTCAGCGACCCCCACTCCTCCCCCTATCACGTGACCTTGGCTCCACTCATCACTGCTCTTAGCCTGGATGGCGTCACATTGGATTACAACCTTCTCTGCTCACATTGCACAACACTATGCAACAATTTTCTAGTTATCTTTGCACATGCGCAGTATCCTTCTCCTTAGCTGTATCCCTATAAATACTCCAGAATAATTGACATTCGCTCAGTTTGATAGTAGCAGCGAAGGAGTGAACATGGCTTTTTCCAAAGTGTTTAGTGTTTCTCAGCTCTGTGGTAATAAAATAAAGCCTACCAATGAGCGGTTTGGTTTGTGGCTGCTGACAGAAAATCTGTGCAATGACAACCTTATTACAGACATTGGGAAAATTGATTACACTGCTGGAGAAGAACTGTTGGTGCAGGATGAATCAAATCTTGTGCCTATAACAGAACCTTTTTGTGACAATATTATGCTGTTAAAGGTTTGTGGTTTGGAGGACTGCCAAGAACTGGATAAAAGACGTTTTATTCTAAAGAAGGAGATGTGTGGATCATTCAACTTGTACTTGAGAGGAAAATTCTCCAAAATGGTGTCAGCTAAGCATGGAGTTAAAGCAAAGTTGCCATACTTATTGGACAGTGGAAGCGATATGTCAAAGAAGATTCTACAACTGCTTGGGGAGGACAACTATAGAGAAGTGCAGCAGAAGTACTACAATCCAGTGGGGATATCATACAAAGTAGAGCTTGCCGATGTCCCCATTGCTACATTAATGGAGGAGTTACCAACAATATTGGAGCAGCTTAGGAAGGAACATTTCTATCTTCTGGACTTGGACATAACACAGGACTTTGCTGGAATATTTAACAAGAGTGGAATGTGTGATTTTCTAACTACAAATCATTGTTTTTGTTTCCAAGGAGAATATAAAGAAGACTATAATGTAATTGTGAATAATGATGGAACTGTTGGAATTGATTGCTTGACTTGGGTTAATAATAATGTGAGAGTAAAAATTTATAATAAGTTTGTTTGTCAAATGACAAGCCCTGGTGTAAATAAGCAGCTAGGTAACCATATTGTAGACTTTATTGCCTGTCCAGATACAAGATTATGTGAAACCTTTACCTCTGACTTGGCTAAAATGCATGGTATTACTCGTTTGGAAGCAACAATTTATAACTACAGCATTAGAAATAACTATAGCTCCAATCAATTTGACCCTATTCAAGATTGCTTGTCACTCTTAAATGACAGTAAGAATTATTTCCAAAATGCTCCTATATTTTCTGTATCCTTAGCTAAAATGTGGACTAAACTCACAAACAATTTTAAGAATAGCTGTTGTTTGGTTTTTAACAATCTCTTACAAAATGTCTACTGGGGAAATAGCAATACCAAGAAATTGACTGGAGTATAATTAAATCTGCCTACCAATCCACAACAACGAAATAGAATAATATCCTATGTAATCTCTGCATTTAGCTTTAATCTACTACCCATTAATTATGTGGAAATTTTCGAGGATACAGACAACAAGGACAATATTAGTTTCATACAAAAGTGTTATATTAAGAGTGGTGAGACTTATTTCTCCAAGTCAACCACAGCTTTCTCTACAATATCCAAAGAGTTTAACCTAGAGGAGCTAGGTCTTGTAAAAACGAGTAATGTAACACCACAAGTTTTGAGAAAAAGAACAAATGTTAACTCTAAGCTTGCACCTTTTCCTGTTAAGGAGATAGAACCTCTGTCTCCAATCACAATACTATCTACCAGAAAGCATAAGCTAGAGTTGGATGAGATTAATCTCAAACGTGGAAAGGTAGAGTTTTTAGAGGCTACAGAGAGCATAAAGAAGCAGCACAAACAACTTATAGAATTTGAGAAGGAGATTGAGAGTTTAAGAGAGCAACTTGAACCATATTTTTATTCACATTGGTGGAATTTTGAGCCTAGTGGGGTTTATAATGTGACTGCATTTTCTGTGAATAATAAGGTAAAATTACCATATGTAGGTGTTTTAGGAGAAAAGGAAGGCTCGAAACATGTGTACATTGTAAAAGGGTATCACAAAAATGTTTTTCTAAATGCATACAAAGCAATAGAAGACTTTAAGAAAGTGGGTTATTTTGTAATCCCATACAATGATCAAAAAGAAATTATTTGTCTACCAAGGGGAGAAACTATTTGTGAAATTACCACCAATGGCATGACAAGCTATAATGGTAACACATTTCCAAAAATACAAAATCTAAAATTTTTGTCAGATGTATGGAAAAACTTGGAAGACACCCCATTCACACAGAAAGAAGTGGAGCAATTCAACAACATTACTATGCTGGAAATTAAAGGGAAAGTAAAAATAGGACAGTGCAAAAGATTAGAAGAGTTACCAGAAGGTACAGAGTTGGTCATTATTGCAATAAAAGAGGTGTACAATAGAAACAAGATACAGTATATTTTACAGTTTGAGAGCCTAGAAGAATTGTATGTGTCTAACTATTGGTTGGAGGAGGAATTTGAGAGCTCTAACATTGATTTGAATTATAAAATTAGAATTAAGCTAGATGTTCTAAAGCATAATCCCAGTAGACATAAGGAAAGAGTTGTATTCTGTATTTAATTTAAGGTATTGTAAATAGTGGAAAATGTAACATTATAATATTAATAAAGAAATTATTGTAACTTATTTGACTTTGATTATAATATATCCCAACAATCCTATCCACACCTAAGTTTGGGGCTCTTGGGGGGTCCTAACCTAACCTAACCTAGCCTAACCTAATATGTAATGCAATAACTGCAATAATAATAATAAGCATATAGCTTTTATTGGTGGAGAGCCCCTTACAGGTGGATCCATCTTGCCATATGAGCCATGACATTGGATACATGGACCCTATAATTTTAGGTGGACTCCGAGCCACCATGGAAGACATTAGTGCAGTGGGCATGGACCCTACAATTTTAAGTGGACTCCGAGCCACCATGTAAGACACTAGTGCAGTGGGTGTGCACTAGGTGCAGTAGGTGTGCACTAGGTGCAGTAGGTAGTGCGCAAACATAACTATACTAGATTGTTGCATAATGTTGTGCAATGTGAGCAGAGAAGGTTGTAATCCAATGTGACGTCATCCAGGCTAAGAGCAGTGATGGTTGGAGCCAAGGTCATGTGATGGGGAGGGAGGAGTGGGGGTCGCTGAAATTGCATCGCCGAAAGTAAAGTAAGGTGATTTTTTACCTATATGATAGTTTTGTGTGAATCTCACTCTCTCTCTCTCACTCACTGTCTCACTCCCTCACCCACTGATCACTCACTGTTCACTCTCTTTCTCTCTCACTACCTCTCTGTCACTCTCTCACTCTCAGCCCTACAGTGAGAACATTATTGAGATGTATAGGCAAAGTTGAGAGATGACGTCATACATACTTGTTGGAACAGGAAGTGGATGCTGATAAAGACTGGTGGCAATTGGTCATGTGACTGGGGAGGTGGAGTGGGGGTCGTTGAAACAGCCTTCGTTGAAAGCATAGCAAGGTGATTTCTTACCTATATGAACAGTAACTGAACAGTTGAACAGTGACTGAACAGTAACTGAACAGTGACTGAACAGTAACTGAACAGTTGAACAGTGACTGAACAGTAACTGAACAGTGACTGAACAGTGATTGATCAGTAACTGATCAGTAATTGAACTGACTGACTGACCACTGGGTGGATGACCCAATTATACCATACAGACATGATGGTCCATATGACAGGAGGAGTGAGGGTCATTGAGAATGTTCATATGTCATGTCTGAACATGGAGTGGGAGTCGTTGAAAATATCTATCTTCAATACCATTTTGATCTTTAGAGCAGCATGGCCATGTTGATCTAGAGTCTCCCATGGACATCTTGATCTAGTAGGTCTACCATGGACATATTCATCTTACTATACGAAAATCACCCACGTACTGGTGGCATGACTGCACAAGACACAATGTCCAATTTTTTTTCCCTTTTTTTCCCCTTTTTTCCCTCTTTTCCCATTTATTTAGTTTGTGAGTAAAGCTGTTTATGGTTTCCTGTTCTAGAAATTGCTCCACTTCTTGACCGCATATCCTTCCCATCTAATAAAAAATGAAAGCAGGATATATGTGGTGTAAATCATTTCCTGCGAACTCTATTCTTAGTCCAGATGTGAATTTGTTCTATTATGAAGTGTTTATTCCTTTCACTCTTATAAAAATTGAGACAGGATATGCGATGCAAATTATCTATGTCAATTTCCCGGAACTCAATACTTCTATTTTTTTTCCATTTATTTCTGATTTTATGTGTTTTGAATTTTTTTTTTTTTAATTTTTTTTTGAATTTTTTTTTTTAATTTTTTTTTAATTTTTTTTTTAATTTTTTTTTTAATTTTTAATTTTTTTTTTAATTTATTTTTAATTTTTAATTTTTTTTTTATTTTTTTTTAATTTTTTTTTTTAATTTTTAATTTTTTTTTTTTTTTTTTTTTTAATTTTTTTTCTTTTTTTGTGACCTTGAGGTTAGGGTGGTTGACCTGGATGACCTTGAGGTTAGGGTGGTTGACCTGGATGACCTTGAGGTTGGGTTGGTTGACCTGGATGACCTTGAGGTTATAGTGGTTGACCTGGATGACCTTGAGGTTAGGGTGGTTGACCTGGATGACCTTGAGGTTAGGGTGGTTGACCTGGATGACCTTGAGGTTAGGGTGGTTGACCTGGATGACCTTGAGGTGGGTGTGGTTGACCTAAATGACCTTGAGGTTAGGGTGGTTGACCTGGATGACCTTGAGGTTAGGGTGGTTGACCTGGATGACCTTGAGGTTAGGGTGGTTGACCTGGATGACCTTGAGGCGCCTGGATGACCTTGAGATAAAGCAGGTTCTGGGGCACTTGTGCACCAGAACCCGCCTTTTTATACTACTGCCGTGAACCAGTCTCGGAAACAGTCTTCCATGGCTCAGTCTCTAAAACGGATGCGCATTCATTCTCTGTCATTGTTCTTGAACCCTCCCCAGGTATCGTTCTTTCTTTTTATTGGAAGATAATATATTATATAAATCTAGTTTTTTATACGTATTGCAGATTTTCTTGCCGTAGAGAGTTTATCGTATAATATTACCCTATGATATTTGGTTAGAACTTGATAATGTGTTATAACACTATTGATTAACAACAAACACTATAGTCGTAAATGTACATTAATTATTATATTGAGTACATTAATGAAATAGATGGGATGGATTTTGCTGAATTACACACATTGTGTTTGTGTAACTGGTGGAGGTATTTTTAACCCGACACCACTCCTGACATCATTTCTATAACCGGTGACATATTTGTCTCTATTAAGTTAATCTTCCAAAATATGAAATATATAAGAACACATGTGGTTCGATAGTCATTCTTGCAGACTATAACACCGCTGCGTACCAATGTAAACGGAGGGGGTTTGTTTCTTCTCCTTCTTTTATATTTACCAAAATTATGCTATCAAATCACTTTTTGAATCCTTGATTGGTTGGGAGCTTTTAGTGGATTCGTTCATTCAAATGCACAGATTATCATCATTATCTAATTGTCACCTATTTTAGCAACTAGCAACTACTAGCCAGGAACTTCAATGAAAAATACTAATAGAATTCAACTTCAGGTTTATTGAACTCTAAATAGGTAGAACGAATTAATAAAAGTCAGGTAACATGTCAAATTTTCAAACAGAACAAAGTCATTCAGCAATCGATTCAGGTCGAGAAGACATACTCAATTTTTAATCTATACATTTTGGGAACCTGCTAACTTGCTGCAACTAAATTCGGGCCTCGGTCATTCTATGTACTAAATTCCGAGCTAAATACAAACAATAGTTTGGCACTCACCATTTCAACAATTTCAAATATTACTTTTGAGAACACTTAATCTAAAACTCAATAAACTCAGACGTAATGAAAGTCACTACACTCTATAAAATTTGGTTTCCTATTCAACTAGATAAAAATTACTGATAACTGGAAACTTAACAATTTGTCCCTCTGAATGGGAAATGGGCCCAATCAGAGGACCGAGGCTCGCACACCGTTACATGTTTTCCCAGTTACGTCTCAATTCGAACTGAGGCCTTTTCACTGAAAATTATTCCCCCTCCACGAGCTTTGAGCATAACTTCCAGTAGAAAAGCCATAGCTGCAAAAAGGTCAATGGTAGTATAATTCCCAAATACAGTAGCTTTTTCGACAAGAAATTGAAACTGCATTTGAAAAATGCACGAAAATTGCTTTAATTTCGACAACTAAGCAACAAGTTAGCAAATTCAAACAAGACAGAGTCAATTCTCAGACTAAAACGCAGGGTTCAACATACAGTAAAAATCAAAGTTCATTCCAGTTCAAAAAGCTGAAAAATAATATAAGATACACAAAAACAACTACAATACCGGTACTACCCTCTCAATATCACACTATTACATTTGAAAATACCAAATCATTCCATCCATCCATCTTTTTACATTCTCTAAATTCTACAAATTTACAAAATACTTGATTGATAATTAAAAAGTAAGATAACACTATAATTAAATTAATCGATTATATTTATCAAATTCTATCCATTTGCCATGGAAGTGCACCTTCTTTACTGTTGAAGCTGTGCTTGTTTTAGATTTTTATCGTAAGATCCTATGAAAGTATCTATGTGAAAGAGAGGAAGTGCGGGAATATTTCTCCGGAACTACATTCTGAGGTTCTTGAGAACAGTATTGAGAAGTTTTAATAATGTAATATTATGTTGTTCTGAGCGTTGTGACTAAATAGAGTCGCCCCCAGTAACACTGCATCGTACTCTAAGGCTTCTTTTTATTTAAATTAACTCAGTTCGGGTCACAGCTTCCCTCAATTTTCTCCTCCAAGCATCTCAGTTCAACACTGCACATCAGTTTAAATCCCTTGATTCCAATCCAGCCCAAGGCTTATTATTGAGCGGTACCACAACAAAGATTTTCCACGGGAAAGGGAAGTTGGTCCATTGCCCAAACCCCAACCTGGAGGATGTTGCTCATTCGCCATCTCCTAGGCACTCTTGCCCTGCACTTAGTTGATTTTTTGCGCTGAGGGTGATAAATTATTGTGAATAAGGCAAGCAGATTTCAAAATCCACATAAGAAGAGAAATCCAATCTAAATAAATACGTACCTAAATCCCTAGATAGAATTCATTGAATAGTTAGCTGAATTGTCATCGAATGTGAATAAGTGTGTATTGTAATCATCAAAATAAAGAATTCCAATATAATTTCTCTTAGAATAAAAGAGACCAATGATTGAATGGTACTTAAGTTCAGAGAGCACTGTATTTCTTCTTGAATAGAAAGGACAGAAGGTATCTAAAAAAGCTCTTCAAATAGAAGAAGTCATCAGCTACCTATTGAAGCCTGAAAAGAAACTAATGAACCGTACCGTTTTCTACAGACGGGGAAACGCGTGTTTAAGCTTATTAACCGGAACATTCACAACACAATTCAGGCGAAGAGGGAATGAATCAAATCAGATACGGATTTTGATAGCTTTGAATCGGATTTTGATATTTGTGGGGGGACGGAGGGGGGTGAAGAATGATAAGATTTATGCCAAGAGGCTCTCATCAGTGTTTCATTAGCTGAGAGTTTTATGGTTCGAAATGGGCTGAGGTTTCATCTCAATCAATATTTTTAAATCATATGGTCTCCAACTGCATTCAATTATAATTTAGAACTAGCAACTCTACAAACTGAAAGCTTGACCTACTGAAATCTTAAAGAATTTTAAATAGGCCTATAACCATCCTCGGTAAATTAAATCTATATGCAAATTTTCAAGTTAATCAATCAAGTAGTTCTGACGTGATAATGCGTCATTCATTTAATTCCTATCCCGTACGTGTATAAGCCAATTCTTTCCATTATCATATTATAGACAACTGAAGAAGACATAATACTTGAAAACGTCACAGTATCATATTGATTTTCTTTCATCAATTCTAGTATCGATTAGATCCTCCTCAATTTGAATCAGGCAGCCTTTTGTTTCCCCAATTCCAAAAAAATACCTACAATGTTCGTTTCACTCCGAATTTGTGTCTGATAGTACATTATAACCTGAGAATATGAATTATTACTTATTTTATTGTGATCTATTCATGTTTTTCTTATGGATTCAAATGATAAAGCATGAAACCCATGTCCATTTCATTTTCACTGGTTGCAAAATTTTACATTGAAAAATTATTTAATGAAATAAAAGTTCAATCGTAATGAAAACAACTTCCTTCAAAAAATAATCTACAATAATACGTTTCGAGTGAAGAAATCAAGAACAAAAAATTTTAGAAGAATCGTGATTCAATCCGAGAAACATGCACTCCAAAACAGAGTGCGCTACCACTACACCACGGCTACGCTCCAAATTGAATGTCTTTTGTAACCTTATAAACAAACACATCTTACAACTATGTATGCTGTATGAAACTTCATGTCGGATGTCGCATGAATGATATTTGATATTTGAACATTAATTCTGAAAAATCTAGAATGAAAATTGAAATCTGGGCTTCGAGGTGCACGAGACTGATATTTCTAGAATCTATGTGCAAAATTTGGAGATCTAAATCATTCCCGTTTTTCCGGTATGCAATCCACAAGTTGACATGTTTTGAGGCGAACAAACACAACCCCACTCTCTCTTATTACATAGAATACTAGCAGGTAACCCGCACTTCGCAAGGGTATTTTTAAAACTTGACAAACTGAAAACTTGACGTAATGAAATCTAGAAGAATTGAAAATAGTCCTATAAGAAAGAATCCTCGGTTAATTAAAAATTTATATGCAACATTTCAAGTAAATCAGTCCAGTAGTTCAGACATGATGATGCGTCAAACATAATTTTCCTATCCTTTACATATGTGTATACGTGTTTAAGCTAGTTCTTTCCTTTTTTAAAGTTCTACCATACCTATTAATTAACTTGATTGCAAAATTTTACATTTAATAATTATTTGATAAAATCCAAGTTCAATCGTAATGAAAACAACTTCCTTCAAAAAATAATTTATAATAATACGTTTCGAGGGAAAAAATTGAGAACAAAAAAATTAAAACTTCTTCGGGACTGAAACCGAGTACCTTTCACTTTGAAGCCGAGCTCTTTACCCTTACGCTACGAGTGCTATTGGAATGGATTGTCTTGTAACAACCTTATAGCCTCCATCACATTATCTTCACTCTTACTGGAAGAGTTTGTGTCATCCCGTAGCCTACCTATCTTTTCAGTGATAGAATGAAAATAAATGTGGCATATTTTATTTGAAAAAGATTCAATTCGACACGTATTATTTAAAATGTTTGTTCAAAAAGCTTAATAATATAGCTCTTCAATTGGGTTCAACAAATTTTCGTTTCTGATACACGGATTTCAGTAGTCTACATACGGTCCCGTACCTAACCTTCATCATACTTGAAATACATCTCTTATGTTAAGAAAAAGTTTTCAATATTTTACGATTTAGGAATTTGTCAGCGTAAGAATATTGTATGTTGGCTATATTATTGTATTGTTTTCATTTAAAATCAAAACTCTTACATAATTTTATAACATAATATTTAACTCACTGCTCGTACCGGCGGCGGTAGTGTTGAATGGTACAGTAGATGATTTTCAGTGTTTAATATCGTATTTAAAGATGAGAAAAACAGCTTTTCGAGAATTTCAAAGATTGAGAACCAATAAAATGTTGTTATTCAAACTCAACAACTCATAATAATATAATATTATCACAATCGCTATAAGCTGCCATCATTTGTATTAAAACTCCGGTACTGAAACATGAGCTTCCTGTATCGAAACACATATTACAATACATTGTTACCAGAGTATCAATTTCTCTATGAGCTTCCTTTATGCAAACACATCTACAACAATGTAGGTATGTCGTATGATGTTCCATGAATCAAATTTAAACACTAATTCTGAAAAATCTAGAAGGAAAATTGAAATTTGGGCTTCGAGGTGCACGAAATTGATATTTTTAGAATCTATGTGAAAAATTTGGAGATCTGAATCAATCCGGTTTTTTCGGAATGCAATCCACAAAGTTAACATGTTTTGATGCGAACAAACACAACCCTACTCTCTTCTATTATATAGATTATATTAGATTAGATATCTTCATTTATGTAGATTAGAATATACAGGGTGCTTACGAACTGCCTACCAATACACTAGGGCATTGTTCCTGGGTAACAAACTTATATAAATATCATATTCAAATTGTCCGGAAGTCTTCAGTTACTCACATGCAGCGACCATTTTGCTTTTTTCACTTATTTTTTTTCTAAATAATGGTTGAACATACGAAATTGACACTTTGCACAATCATTTATAACAGCTAGACAAAGCTATCAAAAATTATGATAATTTTTCAAACTCATAAAACGAAATGGCGGCCATTAAAAATGTTGTTTCTTAAATAACTCAGAAACCGTTGGTTTTACCAAAAAATTACAAGAATAACTTTTTTGAGTAAATTTAATTACCTATCGATTTGTATCTGATATTAACTGAGATATGGTAGCCATAGTGATAGGACACCGCTGGGGGTTATGCAGTGCAAGCCAAGGCATGCGGCTAAAGTCTGCCACAACAATGCAACAGTCTCCATCTGCTTTACATGTCATTTGTTAGTTATTTCAGATTATTTCAAACAATAATTCATGTTAAAGAACCCTCTTGGTCATGACATAAGTTTAGAATGAATTGTAATTTATTTCACTTGAGTAGAGGATAATTCGGTAAAGATTTGTTAACTATATGCTTTTTACTTACATTAATATAGAAACTTCGTATTTTTATTTTCTTTCAGAATGTATTGAAGTTTCTACAACATACATCAGCGGAGTTTGATCAGATAACCTATCGGAGTTTGATATTCTTGGAAACGGATAATCAATAATATCATTTCATGGTTCAACATGTTTTTCCAATCAACACTAATGAAAATTGAAGAGAGATTGATTGATTGATTGATTATATGCATTTATTAGGGCGGAATTAGGACTCCTGGTCCTCTCTGCCACACAACCCTTCACAAAAGAAGACAAATTTACATAAGAACAGAAAAAAATAGATTACATATTATGTAATAAGATTACATAAGATTAATATATAAGTCAATAAAACTATTTATCAAAATACAATAACATATTATAATAAAAGAGAATTTTAAACTTTATTTATTTATACAATTGGAAACAATATTTCAAATTCCACTAGATAAATCTATAGGAAAACCTATCAGAAATGAAGATCTAATCAAGTTGCCATTCACTCACACATGCACACAAAACAACCCTAAAAATAAAGATTTTACAAAGTATAATAATTATCAAAACAATATATTAAGATGAAGTATTTTTGTATCTGTAGTTGCATAAAAGGTGGAAATGAGTTAAATTCATGTAGACTGATACAATGTAAATAGACAATAAAAATAAAGCTGAACCCGACCCAAGCCTAATCTGCGCCACCAGATCCCAGCCAATTCAATACTGCCGCGCCAAACAGAGCTCGATCGCCAATACTCTTCACAGTTGGAGGCAACAGATTCCAGATCCGACAAGCTGATACATGGAATGATTTATTATACATAGATGTTCTATGATTTGGAATAACCAATAGTTGGGAGCCCTGCCTGGTACCTCTCTCACTACGATCTCCAATAAAAACAAATTTATGTGCCAAATAACCTGGGGTTTTTACATGCAAAAGGTCATGAAGCAGCATCAGAATGTGATACTCCCTCATTTTCTTGAGTTTTGACACATGTAGTTGCTGGAAAAATGGGGTGATATGATCATCTCTTCTTAGATTAAAGATGAACCGGATGCAATAGTTCTGAGCCCTCTGCAGTCGCTCAGACAAGGCCACAGTCATGTCATTGATCACAATGTCACCGTAAGAGAAGTATGGGAAAATTAATGACTTAACCAGCATCACTTTCACATGAAGTGGAATGAAGTCACTAATTTTCTTAAGCGAGTGGATACCTGCAAATACCTTATTACAGGTGGTGTTGATTTGTTTCGTCCAGTCGAGTGTTTTGTCTATTGTCAGTCCCAGATTTGTAACAAAGTCACTGTAATTCAAATTTATGTCGTTTATTTTGAAGTATGGTCCATTATCAAAGTTGAAACCTCGGCGAGTCATGAGTTTAGTGTAGCCAATAATTATTGCCTTGGATTTCGTTTCATTAATTCTAAGTCCATGTTTCAAAGTCCAGTCCGTAAGAGTCTCAAGTTCACTATTCATATTGTCAACTGTAGCAGTAAAGTCGTTCAAGTCAAAGTACAATTGCAGGTCATCGGCATATAGGTGCTGTTTGGAGAATCTGAAGATATTGGTTACATCATTTATATATATACTGAACAAAAGAGGCCCAAGTACAGACCCCTGGGGAACGCCACTCCCTAAAATGTGATAGCCAGATGAGAACCCATTGTACTTAACAGATTGGCACCTGTTACTCAGGTAGGAACCAAACCAATCCACTACATGAGTGGAGAACCCCAAATTCCTCAGTTTTTTCAACAGGAGAGGGTGGTAGACGCAATCGAAAGCTTTACTGAAATCTATCAGCACTAGCAGAGTAGCCAGTCTTCCATCCATCGGTCTACGAATATCCTCAGTCACACAAAGCAATGCAGTGGTGGTACTGTGGCCTTTCTTAAAACCAGATTGAAAATCACTTAGAGAATTGTTCATTGTAAGATAATTATTAACCTGCTGATGCACTACTCTCTCTAAACCCTTAGAAAGGGGTGAGAGAATATGTATGGGCCTGAAGTCAGACGGTGAAACGGGATTTGGTATTTTATTGAGGGGTAAGACGGCTGAGTATTTCCAGTAGGTTGGAAAAATGGAAGATAGAAGTGAAAAGTTATACAAATGTGTTATACAAATAAGCCGGCATACACTGCAGGAGAGCGTCCTCGATTTCACACATATATCCTATGTGTGGAGGGCGGTAACAAACTCCAATCAACACTTTGGAATTCGCCGCAACTATTTCAATAAACATAAACTCAGGCCTGTTCGGTCTGGAATTGTCGGACTGGAATAAAACTTTGGCTTTCAAATCTTCCTTTGCAAAAACAGCAACTCCCCCACCATTCTTATGAAGCCTATCATTCCTGAAAATGCTAAAATTATCAATGTGAATAGCCTTTGACGAAATTGAAGGCTTCAGCCATGTTTCAGAGACCAACATCACATCACAGATCTGTGTGCCAAACAAATCACGGAATTCATCAATGTGACACTGCAGTGACTGCGCATTCACATGACATATTTTTAAAAAATTCTTGTGAGGCGAAAAAGCTTGTTCAATCAAGCCCTTTGTGCTTGGCGCGGCTGCACTATCATCTGGAGCTACACTCATGAGAATGATGACAAGACCAAGAGCCAGGGCACATGAAGGCAAGAGTCGAGCTAACCAATACATAGTTGATGTAATAAACAAAGGATTTAAACCACTCATACACACACGCACACACACATACACACGTTATTATAAAATTACCTGAAAAAAGTAAATCGCCAATCATAATGACAGAAGGTTCGAGCAGAAACTGAACTGTACTTTATATCTAGATTATAAAAGCTGGATACAAGAGCTTGTCAACCATTACTAGCTTCAAAGCAGAAGATTCTTGACAAACTAAAGAATAAGAACGTGCTAGTCAAGAACCCAACATGAGGAGCAATTATAATTTATGATAATAACGAAACAGTGGATAATATTTAGAGTAATTAACTGAAGTAATGTAAAATAGAGGTTACAATAGTTTGCTATTATTATGATGAAGCAAAAGAACGAATAACGACCATAGTTGCACATTAAAATGAGAGACAATGATTGTATTGAAATAAGCTCCATGGAGTTCAACTGACATAAATTTAAGGAACAAAAATCGAATTATTATAAGGAGAAGAAATAAAATAGGTACAGTGAAGAAGAGAGAAGATGCAACTGCATTAACTGATCATTAGATTATTAGATCAATAGATAAGTGATAAAAATAATAATAATAAGAATATTTATGTATAAATATAATACAAATAATCCCACTTCAATCAATGATTCAATTTAAGAAGTAATACAAACAATATACACATAAATAATATATCCTTTGAGAAGCTGGCATGAGGCTTAGCCTCAAATCAAACTTGAAATAATTGTCTACTAATAATCAAGTACAGCACAAAAGTTGAGAAAATCAATCATCAATAAATATGGAGATCAATAGAAAATTAAAAAAAAATAATAAAATAACAGTACTTGAGACCGAAAGTATGAGAGAAGAAATGAAATAAATGCTGTGTATAGTGTTTATGAATAAATGGAACAAATAAAAAAAAAAGAAGTTAATTCATGTTTACATAATTTCTAATTGTATTGAATTAAATTTCTAGGCTTCTAATTGAAAACTTAAAGCGTAAATACATATCTCAGACCTGGTTGGTTGCACTGTGCTTTTTACCCTCAGTGTCATTCCAATAAATAATTCCATCAGAAGACCACACATTTTTATACCCAACTCTTTCACATAATGAATTATAGACCTGTATTCTACGTTGTGTTAAGTCTTCCCTTATAACAACGCCAGTACCTTTCAGCTTTTACTTTTGAGAAAAAACTGCATTCCGTTGGCGATAGCTGACGAATTTCACAATGATGGCGCGGGGTCGTGGTGGCGGGATGGTGGAGGCCGCAGCGGCCAGCCGACGCCCCACGCGATGCGAGCGATCGATGTCTTGCAGCTCGATATTAACACCCAGCTTGTCCTTGCAAACATCGATCACTAGTTCATCAGTGTTTTCCTTATTTGATTCTGGCACTCCGAATATGCGAATGCAGTTTCTTCTCTGATACTGCTCTAAATCGTCAATGCTACTAGATGATTGCTTGATTTTCTCGTCTCTGAGCTTGAGCTGCTCTTTCAACGAAGATACTTCTTTTTGAAGATCCACTATTTGAAGAATAGCAGAATTCAGAGATGCTGTCAACCCCTCGATGACCAGGATGGAAACGTCTCTAACTAATCTGTCATATACATTGCTGTTATTCAGAATTTTATTTACGAAATTGTTCTCAATACCTGAGATAACAGCCGGTGATAAAGGGCGAGCCGGCTCAGAGGCAGAGCCTGGCTTCGAAGCAGTAGCTGTCGTCTGCTGCGGCACCTTATCTTTCACGGCTGATGAGGACGACTGCGACGATGACGATGACTGCTTATCTGCTGTTTTGCCCGACTGAGAACGAGTCACAGCAGTAAGTTTCGGTGAACTCATGATTAATATTCGTTTACACACTATTTGCAGCCACAACACGGAAGATACAGAAATTGTATACTGACAACTGTATAGAGCAAAGAAAACTGCGCACGATGACACGAATTTGAATTCGAAAATCCAACTTTGAACTAACGAAAAGCGTTAAAAACGAGGAGCTCGAACCTGACACAGCTTCTACTCAGAATCTATCATTATCTAAGGGAGAGAGAGAGAGAGAGAAAGAGATAAAATTCGTATTTTGAATAATATATACCATTCCACCGAGTGAATTGCCATGAAACTACGAAATAAGTTTGTAAAAGCGTAGCTCTTTCAATTATTTATACTTCATCCAATGATAATTAAAAAATAGTAACGCATCATTTTGAACACGCCTGAACAAGTCATATGCTAATTGTACCCTATCTATTTGGAAGCTTAATTCAATTTTTCGTCAAATAACGCTACAAAATCAAGTTAAGATTGGTAGTATATGACACGACAGAAATTCGAAAATAATTAAACTACAATACTCAATATACTACTTTGAAGCCTACTCAAAAAGTAAAGATTTCTCAACATACAAAGGAGTTTTCGGACAAACTTGAACAATTCCAGGGCCAGTTCACCCTGTAACCAAATTGCACTTATCTCATTTGGCAAAAACAAAACTCATGCTGGAGTGAAAGTATTAAGCGTGGTTCTCGGTGTCTTGTGCAACGCTGTTACGAAATAATCTGCAGGCCACTGCGGCTGACAAGACAGAGACGACTGAGTAGACAGAGACAACACTACTTGCTCTGTCATTATTAATTATTGAGTCTCCTCAATGATCACAATTATCTTTATAGATTACAGTAAAACTAGGCTAATCCTAGAATGCTGAAATTTTTTCAATAGAACTGTTAAAGATTCTACAATGTTGTCAAATTATTACTAAATGATCACTCTACTTTCAATTATCATAGATTACCATTATTTAAATTATGAAAATTCGTCGAGTTATTACTCAATGATCACTCGAATTATCATGGATGTCCATTACTCAAATTATGAATGCTTTCATATCTCTTAAAGCGATGATTGTAAATCATTCCGATTTATATTGATGATGTACTGACACAATGGCATTTAATTGTTATAATTTATAATGTTCAAAATTCCACAATGAATTAATTATAGTCTTATACTTTTTGCCCATATTATTTTCACATTCTTAGTTCATAATATTTTAAATAGAATGGTTCACAATTCAAAATTGATGGAATGAATTGGTAAAAAAAGGTCAACTCCATAGAAACATTTTTCATTGTAAGTCGTGAAATTTCTCACTCACAAGAAAGAAGAAAAGAGTTTTTGCAAATGAAAGAAGTATAGCATAGAAGGTGATCCAGTTGCAAGAAATTTTTCAAAAGTGAAGGTGTTTTTAAAGGTCATAGTCTCACTAATAGCACAGACAAGTAATCAATAATTAATTTAACGGTGTCTTTACTCCAAGCTAATAGCCAGCTTAGCTGCCAGAAAAAAGTCTATGAAGAAGTAGATAATCAAGTTTTCAAGTGTTGCCATAGGATTACATTCCAATAATATGTAACTCCTGCATGCCCTCGAGTGAATATTTCACTTCAAAACATTTTGCAAGAAATATTTTTGTCTCATCGAATCGTTGTTTTATACCTCTAAAAATAATTATTTCAAAGGATAAGATTATATTTCTTCTTTTCAATGGTGAGAGAAGACCTAAACCATTTCACGGAACAACATCATCTCTTTCTTGTGTATGTTCTTCATTTTAATGTTCATAGACATTTACATATTCATAAACTCATGTATTTTGTGATTAATTTGATTTGACATCGTTTGATTTTGAGCCCGTGATTAAAACTACTATAATTGAAACTGGCTCATACATTTTTGAACATTCTGTAATCAAATTCCTTTTTTGTTCACATGATCCTTTTTAACTTCTTTAGCAACAGGTTAGTAGATGCTCTTCTAACAGAATATATTCTGAATGGAAAATGAAGTTGAATAAATTGTAAAAATGTATAATAAACTATAGATTGTAGTATAGTAAGAAACATCAAATTAACGATTTTTGACAATGTAGACAGAAGCAATTTTCTGCTGACAGAGATTAGAATGCAACTCAATTTCAAAGTTGAGTTAGTTGAGTGTTTGACCCATTTCCCCATTTCTGCTACATCAACTTGAATTGAAATAGTATTTTAACGACAGTGTAATCACGCTTAAAAATTGGCCGTTTATCTGAACGGTAGAGGGACACAGCAGCTGGATAAAGAGCCACTTGGAGAATGTTCCACGTTTCTGACAGAAATTCAAAGAAAGGTTGTTTTATTCGGCTTGAAACCAGTTGGTCTTTCAACTGCGGTCAGCTGATTCAACTTCAGGTAGCCTCGGTCTTCAGTATTGCGTCATTCAATGCACTAGCGAGAGGACTAACCTGTAAACGGTACAAGAAAAACGAGTCTGCTTAATTCGAGTCTACAATTGTAGCTGGTTTGTATTTCTTTATTAGATGATGCGGACAATTTCTATTTTCAAGCATAATTTCCAACGGTATTTAAATCGACCTCCTGGTGAAAGCAATAATACAACTTGTGAAATAATGAGATGTTGCTAATCTTCTTCAACACCTTAAAATTATCAGGGGAGTGGAACAATTGGTATTCAGCTCGAATAGACTGTGAAAATCTATTATCCTTCACTTTGTAATCGAAATAATTGCTCAGTAGGCTATTATTATATATAACATAATATACAGGTATAAAGTAGAACAGATTCATAATCCTAACATAAGCTTAACATGATATACAGTTATAAGGTATAACAGATGCATAATCCTACATAAGCAATCATAACATAACAATACACAACTATAACGACTATATTAGCCTACATAAACCTATCTACAGACGCAGGTCATCCTTTATAACTTTCAGTTATTTTACTTTAATAACTTTCAGTTATTATCATTTTGTGATAAAGAGTCACAGCTCATGCTGTAAGCAGTGATATCTCAATTCTATTAGTGTGTTATATTTTGTGTATTGACGTAGTCTTTTATTCTATGAATGTTATGACAGTAAAATTATATTTATTTATTCCATTTATAAGGTACACATTGGATAACATTGATTATGGACTGGAAATGATTGAGAGTTTGACCATGGATTATTGTTCGAGAGTCCTTGGTGAATATGGAAAATCATTTCATCCAGATACAGATTAGACGAAAGATTTGTGGTTGGTAAGTAGGTAAACGGACGTTCAGAATATTGTCTGGTCATCATTATCGACATTAATATTAATATACGGTAGTTATCGTTTTTGCAGTGTTGATTTCTTCTGTAACAAATATCCATCTTAGATGGGCTATAATAGTTCACTTCATTTTAAAATGTAAACATCAGTTTTTTTCTATATAGTGAAACTTGAAAAACTTTCTCCATATTCGATTTGTTTTATTTTTTATTCTAAATTTTTTCATAGCGGATCATAACCACATGAGCTTTTTGCTTAGGCGTGGATAATGGAAAAAAGTGCGAGGGTGATTTTATGAGATAATCAAATTTCCATGACATAATGGGGCTCGAACCCACGACCAGCTGGCGCTAACAGTCTGAAGAAAGTAGTGGAAAATTTGTTACTTGAATGACGATTTATTGAGAAAAGTCTCGCTTAGTATTGATGCTATAAGGCCCATTGACGGCTTTAATTATATACTCAGGGGCGGGGTGGAACTTCCGTCAGAGACTCCCCACCAATAAAAGCAATACGAATATTATTATTTTCTTTTACCTGTTTTTCCATTCCCAATCATTTTATCATTATGTGTTTAATCACTTTTGAATTAAATAAATAAAGTTATCATTATCAGTATTGATGCCCTTTATTTCTACCATTAGAACGTTCATTCTTTTTACTTTAGTGAAATCTTAATTTAGTAAATGCTAAACAATGTCTCGTTTCTCTATACTACCCTGTGTCTAAATATTAATTCAAATGAGGATAAATTGAACGGTCACATTAGACTGTCTCTTTTTAATTAACGAGAACTGTTCAACAGGTCAATTTATGAGAAAAAGCCACAATCTGCAAATTTTCATGATTCGATTTTGAAGATTTTGGCATCATTATTTTCAGAATGAAGAGCTGTGCACTTCCCGATAGATCTCAATGTGTTTTAAAGTTTTGGTAGAATTTTATAGGATGTTGTTGGATGCTCTAGCCTTTGTGGGATTAGGAAAATAAGTAGGAAGGTCTGAACGGGAAAGTGAGCTCTTCGATGAGTGGGAAGCAGTAAGCAAGAGAGTAGGCGAGTCACTCACATCCATTCCACTTTGATCAAAAACAATACGTGATTCTTTGCCATTGAAGAAGAATGCTCTTGGCAGAATATTTGAATAGGATGAAAAAAGACATCACAGAGACCATCTTCAAGGTCTTACCAAAGACATAAAAGGCTGGATTGGTCTTGAACATTGTTCGGCTTTGTAGATTGCTCCAACAATGGAATATGTATCCATTGTTGAGATTACAAGAGTTTGTTAATCATGTAGGAACCAATACTACTTCTACAATTTCCAAGTGATAACAATTGATTCATGTTATTACTTTATTGATAAATTGATTCCATGTTATTCAAAATTAATATGTATCAGAATATCAACTTCACTTCAGAACAGTTCAAACGTGTGCTCTCTTTTTCGATAAATGTGGTTTAGAAAAGTTCTAATCAATTATTCTTCAAGTTAAAGGAGGCAAAATTTCCTATCCGTACACTTTTTCGATTTTCTTCAATTCTAGAATCAGCAAAATGATGGAAAGAGAGTGAAACTACTTGAAATATCCAATTACTCTTTTATAATAATAAGTAACTGATTCCACTTGTTACACAATAGCAATCAATCTCTAGTTAAAGGAACATCGAACAAGAGAATATTTTGTGCGATAGACACATTCTATAACTACATGCAGAGAAAGCCTGTTCTAGATTACTAGAGATTGATCATGGTCCAAGAAACCAATTCAGTTTCTCGTGTTATCAATACTCAAATTGTTTCAATAACTTCAATTAATTCAAATATCACAGTATGAACTTCACTTCTAGAAAAAATCTTGAAGAATGATTATTTTTGAATTACTAATATGACGTCATCAAGTGATTGATATGGATAAATCTAATAAGGACAATATTTTCGACAAATTTATGTTTTGAAAACCCCGATCAAAATCAAACGCCGTAAAATGTTGTCATCTAACGGAATCAACACCAAAAGAACTAATGAACAAATCCATGGACAATACGATGACGACATTTTACTGTGGCTAATTGGATTCTCCTGCAGCTGACCCATGACATTTGAGATTTGAAATAATTAACGCAACAGAATTTCTACCACGGGACACTTGTCAGTAGTGATTGGATAGAATGAGTTGATGAGCAATTTCTCAGGAAGCATTATAAAGAATGCCTGAAAATATAAAAAAAAATAGAAATTTTGAAAAAATTTCTAATATTTTTAGAAAGTCTTAGAAAAGATCGGTTTCCATGGATTCAGTGGATTTGATAAGCATTAATGTTTCTGAATGTTGGAAGGTATGGAATTGTAAGAGATTGTATATAGTAAACACTTGGATGATTAATATCAAAAAGAATAATTTATTGAAACTCGTACTATCAATATACCATGGAGACTTTGGCAACTGCAAATGACAACTATTGATGAAGGAAATAATGTACTATGAAATACAACCCAAATATAATAAAATATTATACTACAATAAAAATATTTGTCCAGACAAGAATCCAAAGCCCTTAATATACTCTTGATGCAACTAGTATATTTTTGTTAATTTGTTTTCTACTTTTAAAGAAAATAAGTAGTAAGGTATCTGATTCGAGTTTTGAAGTAGCGATCGTCAATTGCATTCAGAGGTTGTTATTCGAAGTATTGTGTTGGGAGTACTTGTCTTGAAAGTATTAATTTGATACCATGATACTCTATAGTCTTATTATATTAAATCTGCAAAAGACAAAAAATTACGAAAAATTCTCAGCCAATACGGCTGATTGTATCGGAGAACCAACCTCGAAATCAGTTAGAGAACACACTGGAGGCTATGGCAAAACTTCCAAATCACGAAAATTTCACCCCCAGAGCCTCCCAAATTTTTTCGACACATTTAAATAAGCCTCGATTGAAAATTCGATTGAAGCTTTTTTGTTAAGCTCCCGGGAATGAGCCTATATCTATAGTTCGATTTTGATCAAATTCAAATGATGACCCGGGAATTTTAGTTTTCATAGAAAATTTGAAGTTTTCCCAAATACCAAAAATTCTCAGCCAAAACTATAAGTTCACTGTGAAAACTGAACACCAAATCTTTTGCATACTACACTGGAGGCTACGGGAAAACCTCCACACCTTCCAAATTTTAACCCCCGCCTCCCCTGTTCACCACCAAATATTTGGGACATATTTAAATTTGTTTCCCACAAAAAAATCAAGTTAAGTGTAGAGCCATAGCTAAATTTTAACCAAATTCAAATGGCGACCCGGAAAATTGAGTTCTCATCGAAAATTTGGAGTTTTTCCAAATACCAAAAACTCTCAGCCAAAACTATGAGTTCACTGTGAAAACTGAACACCAAATCTGTTGCATACTACACTGGAGGCTACGGGAAAACCTCCAGACCTTCCAAATTTTGCCCCCAGCCACCCCTGTGCTCCCCCAAATATTTGGGACACATTTAAATTTTCTTTCCCACAGAAAATTTATCAGAAGCTTTTTTGTTCAGCTCGCCAATTCAAGTGTAAACCTTAGATAATTTCCAACCAAATTCAAATGGCGACCCAGTAAATTGAGTTTTCATCTAAAACTGTGTGAGAGAGAGATCTTTGTAACGTGGCACGCCTTTCCTCTCATCATTCCAAGTTGTTTACTGACCAAGAAGAAGAAGAAGAAGAAAAAGAAGAAGAAGAAGTAGAAGAAGAAGAAGAAGGAGAAGAAGAAGAAGAAGAAAAAGAAGGAGTGAGAAAGGAAGAGGAAATAGAAGAAGAAAAGGAAAATTCAACTAAATGGGACAAGCAATTATGATAAGTTTATCACCTGATTATCAAGTGTAGGCATGTTACAAAGATGTACATAATAGACAGGAAGATCAATAAGTCCTATTTTTTTAAAAGTACATAATTTTATTCATATTTTATTTTTATTGTCAATTTTGCTTACCACAAAAAATGTATTAGAAGCTTCTTTGTTCGACTCACCAACATCAATAATATTATTTACATTATATAAATGGCTTTTAAAACTTGAATAATAATATTCTTATTATTACTGACATGAATGATGAAACATTTGCTTCTTAGAATGATGAATCTGATATAAATTTTGATGATAGGAAAAATGATCCCACTTATATAGAGACATTAAGGAACAAAACGCTTATTATCAAGTAAAAAGATTTAGTTTGTACTTTATATGCATTGATATTGAAAAGTTATTCTAACATTTACCTAACACAACTAACCTAATTAACCTGCCGACACCCTCAAAGTCGAATTTTTTTCAATTAAATTTATTTACAACACACAGAAAAACAACGAGAAAAATCAATAAACAACAAAACAATCACAACAACTATGCAAGGAAAGTGTTTTTGAAAAAATATTAATGGTTCAAGCATAATGATTGTGGTGAGGGATGTGTCACTTAAGATAATACCTATCTTGGAATAAATCTTGGATAATCTATCAATAAACGAGAACACATTTAAACAAACCAGAATATATTCTTTCCACGAATAAATAAAGGAATAATAAATAAATATCATTCGGAAGGCAATTGGGCAGGCGAAGCCCGCCTCCCAGCCGAAGCGCGAAGCGCGGAGGCTGCTATCCAACACTATACAGTCATAAAAGGCGATTGGCGGGCCAAGCCCGCCTCACAGCCGGAGCGCGAAGCGCGGAGGCTGCTATCCAACCCTATACAGTCATAAAAGGCGATTAGGCGGGTGAAGCCCGCGTTCCAGCCGGAGCCGGAGCGGGGGTGTAGGGGGTGAAGCCCCCTGCCGAGCGCGAAGCGCGAGTATTAATTCGATACCATGACACTCTATAGTTCAATTCACCTTTCTGAATGCATTTCGGCTCAAAAAAAAAAAAGGATTAGAGGCAAGAATGCATAATTTTTTAGTTCAATAGGCCAGTGGCTGGCGCAGAGGCTATATTGAAGCTGAAGATGCTAACAAGACAGAATTAGTAAGTGGCTTTTCTAGTAACACCTCTCTAGATTCTATTAATTATCCTCGATGATTGCAGCTGTAAATGAGCTTGGAATAATGGTCAAGGACTACCTTGAATTAATGAAGTTTTCCGGTTTATAGTCGAATTATTTTTACAATTGGAAACAATCCAGTATGAAGACTACCCAATAAAAGTATTGGTCAACGAGTATTATCAGAAAACGTAGTTTTCACAAAAAAAAATTTAGCACGCTAAGATTATATGACCATTATTCACTTATTCTAGCTCTGCAAATGCAGCTTTTGCAAATTTACAAGTTAGAGTAGCTTTTACGATCTCTATTCTATGTTTGTATTTTGAAGTATATACAACATTTTTATACATGGTTAGTGGAAATGATAGAAACAGCTTAATATTTCTGTTACAAGGATAATTTGACAATAGGTTTATTAGGAGAGCTTATTTGGATAAAAAAACTATTTCTGAGCCTTCAAAATTTTGCTCCGCCATAATCAATCTAACTTCAATTTTTTTAATGGGAGGGTAGTCATATGATACATGAATTCGATTAAATTTGAAGAGAAGATGAAACCGCACATTGATATCTTAAATCGTTTCAAAAATATTCACAAAGATGCTAATGAAAAACTAGTCTTTTCTTGCTACACCATTATGAAACTAATAGACTCCCAATTGATAGTATATTGGTGTAGCAACCAAAACTGGCTTCTCAAGAATGTTGCAATAAATAAATGGATGACAATATTGATGAGCTTTTGAATTTGATATGGATATCCACCACAACATCACCCTTATTGAAGTTGCATCAACCTGTTGTTCTAGATCTAGTATAAGTAATGGTAGTGGCAGAGAATGAGATTGCACTTACTAATTGACTTTGGTTTGAGATGTGAAAGTTTTTATGATCAAACGTAAAATATCTAAAAGTTGTTTTTGAAGGTTTGCAGTTCAATAGATGCATGGACAACTTTGGAGACCGGATGTCGTATCTCCAGTGAGTCACAGGTTCGAGTCTGGTTTTGGTCAAGTAGTTTAAAATCACCCAAGCACAAGTTTACATCAATCATCACACTTAATGAGATACTATGTAAGATCGTTATAAAATTCGCAATGATTATTCTTGTGAAACAGGATCGAATTGAGTACGGTGAAAGCAGCTGATGTGGGCAGCTCGAATCTAGTCATACATTGGAATTATGCATTATAGTTGCAGTGGGTGTCCATGTGGGCTGACGCCCCCAATGGGACGTTCAGTCACATCTCACTTCTTTCTCTCCAAACGTATGAAGCAAATCATTAACGTCTCAACTGAACACAGAAAAACCCTGGAAATTGTGACAAAAGAATGATTCCCTGAAACTTTTTCTGGATGAGTCAGACTGGATTGATGAAGGCTGAGAAGAGGATGAGGGAAGAGGAATCCTTGTTTTAATAACTTACTGTTTATCAAGGAAATAGAAATAGCTATTACTATTCTCATCCTCTTTGCTGTTTATCAAGGCCATTCTGAGCGCTCAAAATTATCGTCTTTCAGTAACCTATGAATCAAATCCTTAATTGCCTACAAATTGGAGATAGATTATTGTATACCTTGATAAACAGTAAGTTATTAAAACAAGGATTCCTCTTCCCTCATCCTCTTCTCAGCCTTCATCAATATTATACTAAATTCATCGCGATTGTCATTCTTGAAGACAAATTATATAGCTCATCCAACTCCATTTCCACACGATTTTGGTGTCAGTTTTGAGATAGATGAGGAATATTGTGATATTTATTTAAATTGCTAATTTGAAATCACAATCACAACATTTTTAGTATTTCTTTAGGTATTTATTTTTAGGTAGAAAAGGGATAATAAGTTTCAGAGTTTGTACCGGCCATGAGTTGTGGTGATATCGTGAATACCTTATTGGATAAAAATACTTGAAACTATCTCATTGCCATCATTGATCCTTAACTTGGCAAGGATACATGCTGATATTAGAAAAAAATATGTCCTGCTTTTTTCATTTTTATAAGGCTTGAATAAGATATAGGAATGGATGAATTCAACGAATTAGAATTCAAAATTTCTATTGTGATGTATCTTGTAGGATACACTGCCAGGTTACCAGGAAACAACATCACTCAGTAATTATACCTTGTGGGATACACTGCCAATTTACGTGGAACAAAGTTCGAATAATCAACAAATTTCAATGATTTGTTACTGATTTTTTAGCCCATGATAACCAGTGAGTATAGAATGTAATAATATATAAGATATATTATATATTGGTATACAGCCCAGACATGAGCTACTTTTTAATTAATAAAACAAAATAACCTGATAACCTTTTATTTTATAACCTAACGATGGTGTAATATCACCGAAACTAGTTGTTAAACTATTTTAAAGTTTTTTTTTTTAAATAAAGAGTGCTATAAGATTTATTTTGATTTATTAAGATATATTGGTATATATGAATATACATTCTATGTCAGCTTTCCATGGTGATGGTGTACCTTTTATTTTATAACCTAACGATGGTGTAATATCACCATAACTAGTTGTTAAACTATTTTAAAGTTTTTTTTTAAATAAAGAGTGCTATAAGATTTATTTTGATTTATTAAGATATATTGGTATATATGAATATACATTCTATGTCAGCTTTCCATGGTGATGGTCCCAAGGGGAGAGATGGGAGGGATATATACCCCTTCCAAAATATCAAGATTGACCGCCTCCCTGAAGACATGGGAAGATATACCATTTGCTTACATAATACTTTTCAGGCTTCGCTTCAAATTCCAAATTTTATTCAGTGGAGGGGGGACCCCCGGACCACCTTTCCATACCCCATACCCCCCCTTTGGTGATCATGAAGAATTTATTCGGGTATAATTCAGTCTGAATGAACATTCCTAACTCGAAGGAACAATTCATATGAGGAATGAGCAAGTCATTGTTGTCAATGCACTGGACTGTTGACTTGGTTTCCTACGAACCTGACAGTGTGCACACAGTTTAAAAGCCTTCCTACATTTTACAATCAACTGGAAACTTATTATTTTTACAACATAATGTGATGCCTTAGACATTCAATAATAATGTTCATTAAATTGATAAGAAAATCCATCAAGAACATTTTTCTTACTTTGGTCACTCGAAATTTCTTCCAAACGGAAGAATGTTTCAGCGTAATTCGAAAAATCCCCTGGTGATGTCATTTCTGACTCGAGCAACCATTTCCACGTATCACAATGCTGCATATATGTAAAAGTTGAAGTTGGAAACAAAATGGAAAATTGCAATATTTTTGAAGATAGCTGATAAAAGTGATGTATTCCATAATATATACTACTATACACTGACAAGTTAAAGTTCAAAGCACCAGATTATAAATCAGACGATTCCGACACATAAAACTGAAGTAATTTCTCGATAGTAGAAAGTATTGAACTGAAACTGAAAAGCTGTGTCATAGAAAATGTTGTGTGAAGCTGAAAAGTGTCAAAATGATATTATCAGTAACCACATACATTGATATTAACCCTCAATATTATCAAATGAATGGATCTGCAAATAAAATGTTGAAATGAGATTAATAGAATCGAAGAGTAATAATAAACTCATCAATTCATTATTTGTTAGTTGATTATTGAATTTAATGATGTTATTCTATAAGTGATAGACGTCCGACTCCGACACTATTTGACTCAGTGTTGTTATCTGTAAATCTCGTCTCATACTCAGTTATTTTAAAGATCATATAATCAGATTTACAAGCTTACTTAAAGGAGGATGAAGCAAACAAATACGAGGATGAGATCCTTACAGTCATAAATATGATGGAGGGAGGGCACTCATAATTTATATCAATTTCCATCCACGTTCAAAGTCGATGCCACAAAATAAGGTTCTTTACAAGGTTCTTCAAGCTCTAAAAAGCTTAACAAGGAACTATCGCTCTTTTACATCAGTTAACAAGGATTTCTTAGAAAGATATTGGAAATGGTAGTCTCATCTTCTTCAGGCACATTTTTAAAGATTGTTCTTAGTTTTTAAGATCATTTCAATATACATCATCTTGAAACTGAATTTTTGTAATGTATCATTCTCTCGAGGAAGAACTGACGTTTTCATTACCTCCTAGAGAGCTATTGCGTTGATGTTTTTACTAGCACTAAAACTATTGGTGGCTTATGATACTTTATTGTCTTAACTATTACTTGGCTACAGCATATGTTTAAATGAACTGGCCATATTTTCTGCCCTGACTTTGTTTGGTCTAAGATTAACCTAAAACATAAAGTGCGATGGGTAAACTGATGCATAAATATCAATACAACAGCGAATTTACTCTTCATGTGCAGAAATAAATTGTTATTTCTTCTCATGCTACAAATAAGAAATCAGAAAGCTTCAAATTAAGGATCCAGTGAATTTTATTGACTAGCAATCTTGGTCTATCTACACGTTTCAAGTATATTTTTTTGAAATTTCAAGTTTATTGGAACTGATGGTTTGTTCAGCGCACAGACAACACTGCTAGCCTCGAGTATGGAAGTAAATGTTATTTGGAAATATTGTATAAATGCTAGTTATTATTGTACATCATAATAAATTATCAAACGAAAATCCAAAATAATATGCTATCAACTTCCCTCAAATTTATTTATTCCACTGGCACTTTAGAGATAACGGCTAACTGACCTCTCCAGGGACTGACGACACGGCACACGGCGCTGGCATCCAGTGACTGGAACACCGAGCGTGTAAATCAGTCTGGAGCAGCGTGTAAATCAGTCTTTATCAGTGATGTTTTGTTTGCTAGCCAATAATTGTCAGCTTTAGTCTCTCATTCAATCTAAAATTGCCTGTTTTGAGTTTTTTGTTTTGGAAGCGACTACCGTGTCAAGACGGTTACTGAACTGAAACCGGCCAAAATCTAATCTCAATTTCACGACTCACGTATCGTCGATAAGGCCAAATTCACATTTTTTCTTAACAGCCTCTATTTGCTTCTTGATTGTCATGTTGTAATTGATGTACGCTACCGGATATCAGTTTAAACTTTACAGAATAACGTGGATTAGGCCGCTTTGTAAATGAGTAACTAATCGCTTTGTTAAAGTGTGGACAGATTTTCACGCCAACGGGCAACACCGTTACCACCAGTAACCAACCAGTACGGCACTAACACGATCACGATAAACATTCCTGTAAACACAAACAAGCCTCTCACACTCAACATGAATTCTATGATAAGGTAATGTATTATAAATATATCTTTTCATAGAAATATCGTGATCTCTCTATGAATATATCCACGGGCTAGAATCTTATAAATATTTGTCTATACTTCCAAAGTAAACAATTTTATAAATTTAGTTTTGAATGGATAAAAATTATTCTAAATATAGTACAGTTTTCAGTGTTATTTTAGTTGAATGAAAACAGCTGAACGCCCCAATGAGCATTGAGCATTCTACTTGACTGGCACTGCACTGCTATAGGCCTAAGCGCCCACTTTCTCTGGCTCTGACAGATCTAAACTACTTTCTGTTAATTGCTTGTTTGCTGCTTGCTGGGTACTTACAGAATGCTGGAAATCTTTTCTTCCGAGCAATTAGAACATTAAAGTGTAATGCGATCTCTCAAATTTTCACTCTGGAACGAATGCACTGGCTTTTCCTCTATAAATGGAGAAAACTTGTCCCCTCTTACTCTCCAGTGAAGAAGTAAACTAAGAAGTCTAGAATGTACCCAGTACTCTACTGTAGGAACGTTATCCATGAAAGAGTATTCAAGCAGTCTAGTGTGTTTGGACAATGTTTCAAGAATTTCAATGAATGCTTCTGGAAAATTCTCTACATACTGAGTGGTTCAAGAGAAACGGACGGTTTTGAATCGTGCAGTGATTGGCGACTGGTGGAGGGGTAAAAACACTCGACTCCTAACCACCTGCCATCTAGTCGCTATTATTCCACTATGGCCAAAAGATCATAGCGTGTTTGTATAAGACACATTTTATTAAAAGTGGCGAATAAGTATTAGAAACTCAACTGAACGTCCAAAGCTCAATAATGGCAGTTCCGTTTATTAACAACACTATTCATATAAAAATGTGCTTCATCGCTCATTAACACTGTCAATTCTTCATTCTTCAAAAATGTATAACATTTCATCAGCAAACATACGACGTTGATGATAGTCCACTCGCTTCAGTTTTTGAGTACTGCTTCACCATGTTTTATAAAAGTGTCATAAGCAAACACTTGATGATTTTTCAACCACAGCAGCATAATAGCGTATTATTTGAAAAAAATTCAATTTCATTAACATATTCAGCTCCTGCAGATTCAAACAGCGTTAAACAAACTGGAGGTGTAGCCTGTCGGGAGAAGGAAGACGGCGCGCATGCAAAAGTTCTATCAAGCTGTCAGAAGGGTAAATCAGTGAGGTATGAAGAGAGCGCGCACTGAAATGACGCGCGCTCTCTTCGTACCTCTACGATTCTAGTTTGACAAGTGTTGACAGGGGTTCAAAATTCAGGCTGAGTATAGCTTGAAACGTAAGTCTCCACATTAGAACGAGCGTTAGCGAAGTTCTCACTTTTGACTTACCGTACTGAAGGCGTTTTCTGCTTCTTTTTATGTTGGACAAGAACTTTAGAGAGAATTGATCAATCTTCAAATTTTGAACACGAATTCTTCAAACCTTTTTACAGGTCAAGTTCGTTGGACAACAAAATTTACCCACTCCTTCAGGATTTATAGAAATGAATGTACTATTGTTAAGGCGTGCGTAGCGAGCCTGCCGGTTAGTTCCAAATAAACTACACTTGTACAGTTTTACACTAGTTTTTTTTCGAATGTACACATTCGAATGCAATTCAATGCACATTGTGCATTGCAGTATTACACACCAAAAACTTGAAAACAATACTGTGGAAATGCTTGAAAGTTGCAACAATTTCAACAGCATAGAAGTCCAAATTACTTCTATGTTGTTGAAATTATTGCAACTTTCAAGCAGCTTAGAAGTAAATTAGCAGAATCGTACTCCAGTCAAAAAATAAAATTACCACTTAAAATTGAACACAAAAATATAATTAACAGTTAACATGAATCGAAGTTAACTGGAATTCATATCAATGAATTTGGCAAATCACTTCAACACAACTGGAGAACACTAACAGAAATCTACAATATTAATATTTTTCAATATTCACCATTCAGTCCCCAACATGTCGATTTTTGTTGAAAGGGTTCATTGAGGAAAACTAGAAAATAAGTAGTAGCATATAATTATATTATGAGGGAGACCGAAGATGGCGCGCATGCAAAAGTTCTGCAAAGCTGTCAAAAGGGTGAATCATAGAGGTGAGAAGAGAGCGCGCACTGAAATGACGCGACTCTCTTCATACTCTCACGAAAATGATTTATGACCAACCTTCAGCCAGGTAGGATGCGCGTCTTATTCATACTTTCTAGCCTGACTGTATGCAGAAAAGTTCGACCAACTCCAGTCTATAGAAGCAAAGCATTATCTAGGGTGTATGATGGGAAACAAAAGACTTTCTCGAGAAAGAACCGCTGTATACTCTCGGTAACCGGAATTTTGGGACGTCAACAAGGAGGTCTAGGGTCTTTACCTGCGAGGTGATTAGCAAATAATAGTCGATCCTTTCAAAAGGTTTACACGCTTCTGTCTTTGAATGAAAGCCATTTATAGGTTCATTTTTAGAAATAGTTCTGTGTCCTGGGTTGAGCACACCCGATAAGCAGGTCAGTGAATATAATGAAACTGTTCATCGATTTAACCTCAAAAAGCTTTAAACTATGAATTCATATTTACAAAAATAATTTCAAAAACTCAATGGAAACCGAAATAACACTCAATTTATCACGCCAGAATGCTCTGTCCAACCTCAAGAGTGAGCTTTGTTGAGACTTGAAGTAAATGAGGAAAAGATACATGATGATGCCTACAGATGCAGGATAACAAGCAAAACTAGTGTGGATCTGGTCATTCATGGAAAGATATTTAGTATCTTACTTAACAAGGATGGGAAGGGGCTTGCAGGCAAGAATTATGTTTCTAGTCGAGGCGTTAGCAGAGACTAGAATTTTATTCGAGCACTGCAAAAGACATTCACGTCCAAGTAATGTAAACTATTTTCTGTCATAATAATCTAAAGAAGAATAATTGAGAAATAGAAAACATTATCTGCTTGTGCTGGCCTTACTACATGAATTCTATAAACATAACCTAGTTTACAAATTACGATTCAAGAATTTTGTGGAAGTTGACAAAACTTCCACCTGGAGCGCTGAAGGTGATTTTTTTTGTAGCAGTTCCCACAAAGTAGGAGAACATTCTCTTCTCTGTGCAGTTCCGTTGATTCTATTTCGGAACTATAGTGAGGTCCACCTTATAAAGACAGTTAAGAAATATAGGAGAAAAACGTTGCCAAGTCTCTCCATTTTGCCACTGAGTGTACACAGCTGTTACTCTATTCATCCCATTGAATTTGATCTAATAATAATAATAATTATCATTTCCTTGATAAGATAATCAATTTGATGTCAAATTAATCAAGAAAATATATTTTTTCGATTCAAAAATTTGCTTCCATAACTGAGATCAGATTTTTATTTTTATACAAACCTTAAATGGTGGCTAATTTAAAAAGCTGTGATACACCAATCTGAATTTTAAACCAACAGAAATAAAGTTATTTGGTATGTATTCTATTCCAATTTCTTTAAAAAATTTTAGAAAAATAGGAATCCTTTTTAAAATAGGTAATTTCATTGAAAATAATTCTGAAATAACCTTGCAATTATTATTTATACCGGTACGAGTAGGTCTAACCTAAACGTGTAGGCTAACTGAAGCATGGATAAAGTCTAGGATAGTTAGTTATCAACTTTTAAAATGTCATTTCAGGTATTTTAATTTGTTTTTCTCATACGGTAATGTCTAAAAATTATTTCATTGTTTCAAAAATACATTCAATGATATGACTTGTGTACTAAAGTATTTTGATAGAATGAAGAAAAAAATGGCGGCTGAGAATTGTACAGTCTACTTTTGTACAGTCACTGTCAAAAGTAAAAATAAAATATTCTGGCAAACTGACAACATTGCAAAGCTAGAGAGAGATAGCGCTATCTGTTTTGTTGTATGATAGAAAAGGACAGCAACAGTATTGTCAATTGTACACTTCCATTATAACGTGGACCTTACTTTTTTATAGGAAACATACTCGACTGTAACGAAAACATATGGTTTCATTACAGTAGAGTTGCCTATGCTGTAATGAGAATCATATGTTTATTTGTTCTGCAAACAGCTGTTTACCGGATTGATTTCATACATGGAAAACACCTGAGATTGAATGACTATGACAAAAACATCTTTCCGATAAGGGAACAATTTTTAGAAGTTCCAACAACCTGAAGGAACGCCTGAAGGACCAGGCAGATAACAGAGCTTACTTTGCAAATGCTGCTATGTTCAAAAGCAGGTTCCTCTCCAAAGTAAGTAAACCCAGGCTTTACCAGACACTAGTGAGAGGTGAGACCAAACATCGACCACGGCTGTGAAGCCTGGGCAATGCCTGATGCAGATGAGAAAACACTCAAGGGTTGCTGCAAACAATGCAAAATTCTATGCCCCAAGTGCAGTTCATGTAGTGATTGTAGAAGTTAGTGGAACAGATCAAATTTTTGTAAAGTTCATGATTAATAAACGCTTTTCAGTTGTAGGAATCCAAAAACCCTCATCCTTAGAATATAATTCTCACCATGAAATATGAAATTTAATCAGGTTCAGGTTGAAAACCTGTAGTTGTAGAGGAGGAGGGTTGGCTTAAGGTACCCAGCAATTTTTCCGAGGATCCCTATATACGCTATATACTTGCTAGGAACTAGCTTGTGAGTATATAATATAACTCGCGCTTCGCGCTCGGCAGTAGTGTGGGTTAACAGCCCATGATAATTTTTTTGTGGAAACAAATTTAAATGTGTCCAAAATATTTGGACGAGTACAGGGATGCCGGGGGGAAAAATTTGGAAGGCCTGGAGGTTTTCCTGTAGCTTCCAGTGAAGTATGCAACAGATTTGGTATTCAGTTTTCACAGCAAACTCATAGTTTTGGCTGGGAATTTTTCGTATTTGGGAAAACTTCAAATTTTTTATGAAAACTAAATTCCCAGGGTCGCCAATTGAATTTGTTTGAAATTTAGCTATGGTTATAGGCTTATCTCCGGGAGCTGAACAATAAAGCTTGTAATAAATGTTTTGTGGGAAACAAATTTAAATGTGTCCCAAATATTTGGGCGAATACAGGGCTGCCGGGGGGGGGGGGGAATTTGGAAGGTCTGGAGGTTTTCCCATAGCCTCTAGTGTAGTATGCAACAGATTTGGTGTTCAGTTTTCACATCGATCTTATAGTTTTGGCTGAGAATTTTTCGTATTTGGGAAAACTTCAAATTTTTGATGAAAACTCAATTTCCTGGGTCGCCATTTGAATTTGGTTGAAATTTAGCTATGGTTATAAGCTTATCTCTGGGAGCTGAACAATAAAGCTTGTAGTATATTTTTTGTGGGAAAAAATTTAATTGTGTCCTAAATATTTGGGCGTGTACAGGGGTGCCGGGGGGAAGAATTTGGAAGGTCTGGAGGTTTTCCCGTAGCCTCCAGTGTAGTATGCAACAGATTTAGTGCTCAGTTTTCACAGCGATCTTATTACTGAAGATCATAATTCATATTTTGCAGCTCTTCTGTACTTTCACATGGGGATCTTACAAATAAGCCAACAGATCTAACAACTATGCTGACGTTTGCTCAAAGTATGACTCATCACTTTTTCTCAAAGTCTAACTTCCTTAAAAATATAGATAGAAGATTTCTGATTTCGGATTTGGAGTCAGCAACCCCAAATTCTTTAAAGCGTAAGTCCCATTTTCAAAAATACCCGAAAACAAGGGAGTTATAGCTGTTTTTAATATAGCTTTCCATTATCATATGATTATATAGTAAACGTACTAAGATAATAATACTCCTGCCTCACAAAGGGACAGGCAAAGGTTTCAAGAAGTCTTTGAACACCTGAGAAGTTTAAACATAAACATTTTCAATTTTTAAAAGTTCTAGTTTTCCAAAAAAATATTGAACTATGAAAAGATGAATCCAAATATGAAATCATAAATCATCTCCACTCATCACCCAATAAAATAGGAGGAAAAGGAATGTTGTACAGTAAAATTCACTAAATTTCAGTTGTCATTCAACAATCCAATTTATCAGGTTCTAATCGTTGAATATCACTTTAAATTCCCAGCAATTATTGACTATTTCTTTTTAACTTCCATCCAACTTTTGGCGACTTCATTCCGGTCCTTGTAGATGTCAAGACTTTTATCCCAAAGAGCAGGTCGGTTGCAAACTGCAGTAATCAACAGCTCCACATCAAACTCAGACATTGCGTAATGAGTTAATGACAGGTATCAAAGTCAAGTCAAGTAAACAACTGACAAGTCAACAAGTGTCAACTGGAGAAGTGAGTGAGCAAGCACAGTGCTGCCATAATGCGAAAAGCATAACCATTGTACCAACTATTCTAAATTATCATACTGTACTTCGTGAAGCCATGCTTTGTTAAAACCAGTTACTCAGAAAGCGTTTTTTTGTTGTTCGATGTTTTGTCGTCCTTATGAATTCTGTTGAAGCAAACATAATGTTATTTAAGAAGTTGTGCTGAACCTGTATGAAGAATTCATAGAATTCATAGGAACGTTAAAAAATCAATTTAACGAAAATCGATGTACATGTAACTGGATTTAGAAGATCAATACGATAATGTGCTCTATCACAATTTAATCACAGAAATGTTTAAGTGAAAACGTTGGGCGCAAACCTTCTGCCATGAGGAGACAAATAAATTTATGAAAAGCTTGATAGCTTGAATAGTGATCTGATATTTGTTACACGTTTTTAGTCTAAGACATAATATGTCTTAGACTAATTTTTAATGTTTCTTCAATCGGCAGGAAAACTTTGGGTTTTCAAAGTTATCTTACTCCCTTATTTTGGGGTATTTTCAGAAATCAAGATAAATATCCTACCAAATTCCCTACATGAATACAGTGTAAGTTGTATTATAATAGCTACAGTACTTACGTACTGTATAGTACAGTACCTGTTCGTTTTCACCATATAATTATATGATAATAGAAAGCTTTATTAAAAACAGCCATAACTTCCTTGTTTTCGGATATTTTCGAAAACGGGACTTGAGCTATCAAGAATTTTGGGTCGCTGAATCCAAATCCGAAATCAGAACCTTTCTATCTTCATTTTCAAGAAAGATAGTTTTGACATGACAACGTCTTATAAATTGGTTTGCCAGTTGACACTTCAAGAAACTGCATTACATTCCCACGTTATGCTGAGAGCGAGTGAGAGCATTCGTTTCGGTTCACGGTCGTCTGGAAAGAGCACGAATAGGAGCAGTGGCGAGCAACGCAGCAGCAAGCTCAGCAACCCGAAGGCATTCACCTGGAGAGAGAGTGAAATGGAGCAGTCAACCTGCGCAGCTGCCACTAGCAATCTCCTGCGACTGCGCCTGCTTAGGTGAATAAGTGAATAGGTTATGTTATAGTAATCACATAATCATGCATAAGTGAATAGGTTATGTTGTAGTAATCACAATGTTGTGGTTCAGTGCGAGATTCTTTGTATAAATTAATGTTTCCAATATAATTATTTGTATAAATAAATGTTTTAATAGTTACTATTATTTCATCCTTCTTCCTACTATACAAATGAATATTCACATTAAAATTATTCTACCATCCAAAGTCGTTGTCACATAAAACTTTCACCCGTATACCGACTTTACAGGCAGCCATGCAATTTTTGAGAAAAAGTGGTGACCGGAGAGATGTAGAATCACCATGTGAAAGTGACGATTTGTCTGCTAGTATCTCGATCCAAGCCGGTTTCTGCTTGCCTCGAGGGGAAAAGACGTGACCAAACGAGGTTCCTGGATAGGAGTCACCATGTGAAAGACACAATTTGACTCAATGTACTTCGACAAAAAAATGTGAACACTGTTCAGTGTTCAAGTTGCACCTCTCCTATCGTGTGAAAGTAGCCTAATGCCAAATTCACACGGCAGAGTCCTCACTCCTGAAAGATCATATTACTGAAGATCATATTTCATATTTTGCAGCTCTCCTGTGCTTTCACATGGGGATCTTACAAATAAGCCAACAGATCTAACAACTACGCTGATGTTTGCTCAAAGTATGACTCATCACTTTTTCTCAAAGTCTAACTTCCTTAAAAATATAGATAGAAGATTTATGATTTTGGATTTGGATCCAGCGAACCCAAATTCTTTAAAGCGTAAGTCCTATTTTCAAAAATACCCGAAAACAAGGGAGTTATGGCTGTTTTTAATACAGCTTTCCATTATCATATGATTATATTGTAAATGTACTAAGATAATAATACTCCTGCCTCACAAAGGGACAGACAAAGGTTTCAAACACCTAAAAAGTTTAAACATGAACATTTTCAATTTTTAAAAGTTCAAAAAAATATTGAACTATGAAAAGATGAATCCAATTATGAACTCATAAATCATCTCCACTCATCACCCAATAAAATATGAGGAAAAGGAGAAGTGAACTTCACTGAATCTTAATAAATTGTCATTCAACAATCTAATTTATCAGGTTCAAATAGTTGAATATAGCCTAACTCCAAAATACCAGTAAATATTTCTTTGCAACTATCAGAAAAATCTATTATGAACATACAGTATAAACATTGTGGTGATCTGAATCGATCTATGAGAAATAGGAACTGAAAGAATAAAAAATGTCATTCCATTCGAACTTAAACGTAACTGATGTCTTTGTTTGTATTAGAACTGCTGAGTGGATAATACATACTGAGAAAGTCATGAATAGTCCAGACCAGCCTGGCGACTTTGATGCTTTTGACACCGGAATCTCGTTTTATTTTTATTAAAGAATGAAAACCATGTATCATAGTGAAAAGCAGTTCTATGCTTTGTATTATTATATGAGTATTGATTAACATAATCATGGCTTGTCGATTTTAGTCGCTGAGCTGAATCCTCAGTCGTAGAACTATGGACCAATCGCGAGCTTTTGCTTTCTATGTCATATACCGTCGTCACAAACTTCGGCTTTTTTGTTGTTCGATCTTTTGCCGTTCTTATGAATTCTGTTGAATCAAACATAATGATATTTAACAAGTTGTGCTGAACCTGGTGGAATACATAGGAACGGTAAAAATCAATTTTACGGGAATCGATGTACATGTAACTGGATTTAGAAGATCAATACGATAATGTGTTCAATCATAATTTAATAGTTATCACAGAAATGTTTAAGTGAAAACGTTGGGCGCAAACCTACTGCCATGGGGAGACAAATAAATTTATGAAAAGCTTGATAGCTTGAATAGTGATCTGATCTTTGTTACACGTTTTATTCTAAGACATAATATGTCTTAGACTAATTTTTTATACGTTTTGTCAATCGGCAGAAAAACGTTGGTTTTTCAAAGTTATCTTACTCCCTTATTTTTGGGTATTTTCAGAAATCAAGATGAATATCCCACCAAATTTTCTACACGAATACAGAGTAAGTTGTATTATAATAGCTACAGTACATACGTACTGTATAGTACAGTACCTGTTCGTTTTTACCGTATAATTATATGATAATAGAAAGCGTTATTAAAAACAGCCATAACTTCCTTGTTTTCGGATATTTTCGAAAACGGGACTTGAGCTATCAGGAATTTTGGGTCACTGAATCCAATTCCGAAATCAGAATCTTTATATCTTCATTTTCAAGAAAGATAGATTTTGAGAAAAAGTGAGGACCGGAGAGACGTAGAATCACCATGTGAAAGCGACGATATGTCCGCTAGTATCTCGATCCAAACGGGTTTCTGCTTGACTCGAGGGGAAAAGACGTGACAAAAGGAGGTTCCTGGCTGGGAGTCACCATGTGAAAGACACGATTGGACTCAATGTACTTCGACAAAAAAACGTGAACACTGTTCAGTGTTCAAGTTGCACGTCTCCTATCGTGTGAAAGTGGCCTAACTGATTTTCAGGTTGGTTGTCCGTGACAATCAGCCGTATTGGCTGTTAATTTTTTGTCTATGGAGCTTAATATAATATAGACTCTTCAGAACACTTTTTAACTGACAGATATATTCATGTAGTTTCTGCAGGACAATAGCGCTAAGCATCCAATAACTAAAACAAGAAAAAAAGATGAGCGCTGCGCTTAGCTGCCCAACAACGGCGGGTTAATAATTATTAATTGATGTAGAACAAAATTTGACCATATATTAATTATTATTGTGTCGGCTGTTTTCAAAATAAATTTCGATTCTTTTTATCAGTTAGTTATCAACTTCTGGCTGTACAACACGTTCATAAAGAATCAGAAAAGAGTATTACTATTGTTGAATAAAGGGAAAAAAGTTTTGTTATCTTCAACGGCCTTATTCAAAATAAACATGATGATGTACACCGTTCACAATGTGGTGAGACGAATTTGTATCAACTCTTCAGCTGTATGCTTTCGCCATAGATGATGGATTTGTCTGTTTATGTTACATGTAGGTTACAACACATCGTACTGTGGCAGGAATCTCTGCAGTTTAGATAATATTGTACTCGCAAATGGTACTGGACTATTGGTGGACTCGCACTATTAGAGTGAACTTCAGATAATTTTCAATTCAGAGACCGTCGAATAAATTAATAAATTGTAAGATCTACGTTTTATTCCGTTTATAATTCTATCATTGTTCAAATAATAAATTTTTTGTGAACTTCTTCAAAGAAAATTGCGTTAAAAGATGAAAAAAAAAATGCTTGAAATGGAAAAACTATCAGACATTATCAGTTATTTTTACTAAATAATTGGAAAATTTGAAATAACACACTTGAGGTTCGTTGCACATTTGGGAAGTCGCGTTTTTACGAGTGGAGCGGCTCTCTGGATTCAGCAAGTTTAACTTGCACACTTGTGCGTATCGACAGCGACTCACTGTCAAGGGACTTGAAATTGTACCGAAATATTTGGGTATGCAACTGGGTGTCCATTCTACTTGTCACCTCGAAATTTCGATCACAGGCAACACCTTATCCACTCGTGAAAATATATCGCTCCCGTCACCTGTTCATCCCGTCAGCATGTCACCTACTGGAATCGCAGGTGCCATCCTGTCGGAACCGCATACACGATAGTGACGTCTACCCCGTAAGGGTGACTATTATTATAAGCCAAACGCCTCTAAATACCATTTATGAGTTGAAAAACTACGATTGCTTCACCTAACGCTTTAGGTTAACTCATCTCTCATCATCATCATCATGATCATCATCAGTTTCATTACCCTCGCACAATCCTGAACCCCATGTGGGCCTTCAGCAAAACACAAAACCCGATCATTATTGCTGACAGCTGATTTCTAGGTGATATAAATTATTGGATAAGGTGGCCAAAAATATTAAAAAATCAAGCGAGCTTCACTAGTTTTATTTGAAATTGCTTGAATATTTTAAGAATAAGAAAACAAATATTCAATTTAAAAGTAATTATTGAAACAACTTGAATTGGTCACATATTATTCCTTATTAATGTTCCTGATAAATATGAATTGGTTGTGACACTTTCAAGTCGTATTATTTGATATGGATATCTATCACAACATTGCCCTCACTGCAACACAGAAAACATACAAATTAACGGTTCGAGTGATGATTGAAGAGGAAAAACAGACATCTCCAAAACCGCGATCGGAGCTTTTATAAATTTATATACCTATTTGCATTGATGTCAAAGAATACTAGTATAAGTAGCATGCGGCAAGACATTAACCACAGGTTGAAAAGAAATCTGAGGAGAATCGAATTGAAATAGGAAAGGAGGTTAGTTGAAATCGTCGGAGAGTGACTGCAGGAGAGAGAAGTTAGCACGGCCTAGTAATCACATGCAGTTTGGGCTCTACTGCTAATTAGGTGACTATAGTGAGGTTCACTTTAAACTGTCAGCATTGGCTGAATGGGAAGCATTGGTGCGTTCCCATTCAGCCAATGCTGACAGTTCAATGTGAATCTCACTGGTGGATATTCATTCACCACAATAACTGTTCAAAAGTAAAAGTAACAGTGCGCCAATATACAAATGAAATCAGATCACACTGCTTATTGGTTGAATTGTTATTGTTTTTATTTAGGACTATGCTATTAGTTTCACAATAAATCGATGTCGAAACAGTCATCCATTCATTTTTTCAAACAGGTTTCATAATGAGACTATTATAATTTATTATTATTTAACATAATAACTGGTTGAACATTATTATACAATGTATTGTACCCTGTAGTGATAGATGGACAAGGGTTCATGGAGCAATCAGAACACAGAATCCATCATTGATATGATTCCATAACATACTTGATTTGATTATTGAGTTTCGAAATTACTCAAGTTTGGACATAAACTTACTTTCGATTAGGCCTACTTATAACATTATTTCTGAAAAAATTCGGTTATTTATGTTTTCTTCATATCTTCACATTGTATTTTTCATTCGATAGAATAAAAAAATTCAAATTTATTTTTCCCACAAAATACACATCGAAAAATAACTATTTGCCTACCTCTTTTAAAACAGTTCTACCATAATAATACCATGCACTAGGTCATTTAGGTCATTGTTTTAAAATCCATCTAACAAAAATCAGTAATACATAGAACGTACTAACTAGGATCGCATTGTTTTTGGTTGTAGATGAAAAAATAGGGCATGGAACAGTATTGTATTCGGACTTAAAAGCTAGAGCTTTAAAGTTATAGTTGAGTAACTTCTTCGCGGTTTTCCAGTTATTTGTGAGTTGTTATTAACGTATCCACTATTCAACGATATTCGTTTGGTAGGTGAATAGTATTTAGTCAAATGCGTATAAATTTTCTTTCGAAAGCAATATCGGTGGAGAATAAACTATTCACTTACTTTAAAACTTGCATTGCAGTGAAGCAATGTGTGTCTTGTCATGTGTTAATAGTGTCATGGTCATAACAGTCCTGAGAGGATCTACCCACATCCCATGGCCAAGAAGTAGGAGTTATATATATATATAGTAGTAGCTGGTTGTGTCTGAGCCCGTATAATACCTGTAGGCTGTTACTCCTGTAAACATATAATATATATATATATAAATATATATATATATATATATATATATATATATATATAATATATATATATATATATGCATATATATAATGAGTTGTGTTGAATGCCAAGGTCCGGCGCACATAATAAGTCGCCACTCCATCCTCTCAGACACAGAACCCAGTGTGGTGGACAAACGGTCTTTTTTGTTTCTATTTCATGGTGCTGAATCGGGTCTCCATAATTTTAAACACTTGAACACTTAATTGATTGATCAGTATAATATATAATGTAATGAAGATGACATTGCTACTTGAAAAGTTAAAATGTATACAACTTCATTCGCTCATTGTTTGTAGGAATATAATTGAAATTGAAATTGAAATTCTTTATTCTCCAAAAAAGATTAACAATACAAAGAGGCTCCTCTTATGGGCACATGCCTGTGAGAGAGGAGCGAGTTGTCTATTAGCATACAATATACATAATATTAAATTGAACTATGAAAAATATGACTAAATACAATAAAAAAATTATTTAAGAAAGAATAGACTAGTGTAGCAAATAAAACAAAAGTCAATCTGGAGAGAGGTATTATTATGAATAAAATAAAATAAACCAAATCAGGTAAACTAAAAAACGAAGTGGGAAGCACGGTGAGATCGACGAACAAAATAAAATCGTTAAAAAAAGATACAATAATTGTTGAAAACCTGCTTTTTTGACCAAGGATCGAGAACACTCACATCCAACAAGCGCACTCATTCACACATTCGTTATTCATTCTCAATGTTTATGTAGGCTAATGTACAATTATTAGCCGAAAAAGGTACAATCATCGGAAAGAGTAAGGTGATACTAAAATACCTTCCTGCTCCTCTGGGTTTAGGGAAGTCACCCAATCGTTGACTATTTTTTTATAGTGACTTATTCTCAAATTGACAGGATTTTTCAAATAGACGGGCAGTTTTTGAAAAAGGAAATGCATTTTATAATGTGACGGAGTGGAGGAGAAAGATCTAGTAAGTCTGGGGTTGACGATACCGATATTTACAGCTGTTCTTGTGTTATAATTGTGAATGATATTAGAAAATATAGCTACTTTGTGTTTGAATATATACAAAGTTAGGGTTGTTATGTATAATTGTTGTACATTTAATACCTTAAATTCTTCAAAGAGATAATCTGATGGATATGTTAGTGGTTTGCGTAAGGCGCTTTTCATTATAAGTTTCTGAACAAATGATAAAGGAGTCAATGTAGTTTTGAATGTACCACCCCAAGCTATGATACCATACTGTAAGATGGACTGAATGTAAGCAAAATAAACTTGTTTTATTATAGTGGGTGTAAGGATTCTGCTTAAAGATGCAAATACATAAATAAATTTTCGGAGCCTATTTCTAAGGTAGTGTATATGATTGCTTCATTTCAGCCAACAATTAAATATCACGCCGAGGTATTTATATTCATATACTCGTTCAATACATTCACACTGACATTGAACATAATTATTCTGTGCGCCACAGGTGTGTAATTTCAGTTCTAGACCGATTGGATCACCATTGGCTCTAATGGAAATAGGTAGGTATTTCGTCTTGCTGATATTGATGGTCAGTCGATTATCATCAAACCAGTCCTTCACAACACCCAATCCTACCTCAGCTGCATGAAAAACCTCATCCCAGTTGTTTCCCTCAAAAAGCAACGCGGTATCGTCTGCATACAAATATATATATGACTATTATCAATATTTACCTTACTCAGGTTATTTATATAAATTAAAAACAGTATTGGGCCCAGAGTGCTACCCTGAATCACTCCAAAGTGGTTATTCATTCATGCACTCTCTTTGTCCAAGATAGAAACAACTTGACTCCTTCCACTAAAGTAGCTCTCAAACCACTGGAGAAAAGCACCCCGAACACTAATATACTTCAGTTTTTTTAAAAGAATATCCCTATCAATCGAATCGAAAGCTTTAGCTAAATCAATGAAGGTCAGAAGAACTTTTTTGTTAACAGAAATAAAATTATGTATTTGATTGGTTAAGAGGAAAAGGTTGTCATTAAGATTTTTGTCCTTTCTGAAACCAAATTGATTCTCAAATATAATGTTATTATTTATCAAGTATTTCTCTAATTGCTGCCTAACTGCTTTCTCGATGACTTTGGATATGACACTGACTAAATTGATAGGTCGGTAACTAACAAAATGACTTTTAGGGCCAGACTTATGTATGGGAACGACTTTTCCAACTTTTAAGTTTTTAGAGAAGACTCCTTGCAAAATACTACAATTGATAATATGAATAATGGTATTTTCAAAGAATTAATATTTTTCTTAATTAACGAAGCTGGAATTCTATCAATGCCCGGGGCAGATCCTCCTTTAAGATCACCTATAATTCTTATTAATTTAACATCACAAATAGGCAACAGTTCAAAATGCAAATCCACACTGAAATCCGCATCATTTACTGGTCCTTCAGCAATATTGGGTATGGCCCCAGCAAGATTAGCACCTACATTTACATAATAATTGTTGAAATTATTAGCAACATTTACTATTTCACCAGGTTCCAAATTATCATTACCTCTATTGTTTAAAAAATGTTGAATAGGGAATCTGTCGGCATTTTTACCTAATCCAGTGATTTCTTTAATACTACTCCAAAGTTTTTTGCTATCACTGCCAGCATTGGCTACTTTATTTCGAAAATAAGTCTCTTTGACTGTCTTTAATAACTTAGAGAGGTGATTTCTGTATTGTTTGAATTGTTCTCTTAAATTAGCATTGAACGGCTGTTGTTTTAATTTTTTGCTTAATTTATCTCTCTGACGGATGCATTTCAGTAAACCACTAGAGATCCACGGTTTAATTTTGAGTTTTTAGATGAAATAATTTTAGTTTCTGTGGCCTGAGAAATAATTTGTTTAAGTTTGTTAATGAAAATTTCGCAACTGGAATCGTTATTATGTTAAAACTTCAAATACTCAGGGGTTTTTGAATGTTCTTGCTTCATAGTTCACACAGATTATAATGAATTTATTTGAAAATGTGATGGAACAAGTGCTAAACATATAATCTACTCAAAATAAAGATGTCTAATCTAGGCTATATAAAATAGAATTATAGTACCCTTTGAAATAAATAAAATAATATAATAAGAAAACAAATTATAACTACTAGTCTCGGTGATCACAACATCGTCAGGTTATATAAATAAATTTGCAATCTTCTTATAACCTAATAAGATGGTGTGACGTGTGATCACTGATCACCGGAACTGGTAGTTATAATTTGTATTTTTATTCTATTATTTTATTAATTTCAAAGGGTACCGTACTATGATTATATTTTATATATACAAGAAATTAGCCCTCAATTCATACATTTTAAATGTCCAATCTAATTTAGCAGTTAAGAAAAGGTAGAATTAAGTGGCATTTCAAGGAGATCTTAAATCAAATTATTTTTCAATAGTACGCCATACAAGGGAAAACTATCGCTGTTCGTTTATGGATTTTGCATGGAAAATTACCTCATACCTTCCATATCCAGATACATATCTATTTAAATTTGCTTTTATTCAATCTTTGAATTGGAGCATTATAACTTAATATCAAGAAAAAATTTAAATATTTGACTTGTTGAGCTGCATATTCATGGAATCTATTTCCAATGTGCAGTAAGGTAGTAATGTCCTTGTTTTCAGAGAAAGAAACATGAGGAGTTACAACATGATCATCTTCTTTGCTATCTGGTTTAGTTGGACTGTTTCATAGTGGACAAAATAAAACCATGTACGCAGTCAAGGTCGAGTGTTTAATCTATGAACAAATTGATCTCTCCGACTATTGTTAGGCATGATTCATGTTTGCTCGAAATGATGCTGCAAAGTTTGTTATGCAGGTAGGAGGATGAAAAAACAATCTATGGACTGTGGCACTCAGTTGCACATCCACTCGTCCACGAATGATTCGGATTCATTAATGATTAGCATTAGACCTATTATCATTCGATCATCATCACCATCATCATAATCGTCATTATCAACAAAATAATTGTCAATCAAATGTATTCCAAATCAGTGGTCAATTTGCTATTTCAAACTTGACTGCGAGACTTGATTCAAATTGAAATCAAATATGCAACTATATATTAGTAAGTATCCCAGTAATGTAGGCTGTGGCTTGTCTAACCTTGATTTTTTATGCAAGTCCAGTGATGAAGTAAGAATGATAATGATTTATCACCACATTTTCATGAAAATAATCTTCGTCAATGACTAAACAAAAGTTGATGAGCCAGTGGAGAGGCCAATTTTGAATTTTTATCCATTCTCATTATTGTGTGGTGTTTGAACCGCCATTGTTGTGACGTTTGATTGAATTTAATGTGGGAGAGGCCAATCGCACATGTTTACCTAGAAAGGCTATTCATCTACCAAATATCACTTGTCAATTCACCAACATATACAGCTATGACTAATTACCGGTACCAAATATACAGCTATTAGAGCTATCAGAGACTGACAATGGTATGATGTAAACAACTCAAACTATAGTGTCTCGTTATTTTAGATTAAGTTTGGATTGCAACAAATTCAAATATTTTTATTAAATTATGAATTCAAGTGATTTTATTTTTATTAAATAGTTAGTTGTATTTCTAGGACGAAGAATTCAGCTTTTCACCCTGAGAGGGAATTTCGATGCTCGAGAGGCGAAGCCGAGGGCTACAATTTTCCTGAGGGAGAAAAAGCATTTTTTACTCGTGATATATACACATTTTTCCTGTAGTCACATTTATAAGAGCTGCAAATAGAATAATTTTAAAAACTTATGTGACCGGTAAAAATCTGTTACAACATAACCTAAAAAGTAAACAGTTCTGAGCTGGCAGTTAGCAGAGTTCACTGCCGACAGCGGTATGAATGTCGGCAAAAGTTGTAACAATGAAGATTCTCATAACAATGATGATCGACTAAAAGTTCTTGATTTGATTACCTGATGAGAAATATTAGTTAGCTGGTATTTTGAATAACAAGAAATATTTATAAATCTTTATAGTCTACTAGTATTAAGTTTGTGACTTTAGCATACAAATTTCATGAGTTGATCATAATTGTGGTTGAGGTATTGAATTCAGTTAGCTCAGCTCAATGGCTCAACTCTACATGGTTTCTCATCTAAGCTCTGACCCTCAACCCTATTCCCAATGCAAGCTAATAAAATTGAGATGCTCCCCATGTTATTTGAATAGATTTACTCTAAGTCCCTTGGGAGTTTTTCTGTTATTCAGTCCTGAGAGTGAAAGAATGATACTTTACTATTATGTTCCAACGATTAAATAGGTAAGCCTACTTTAGACAGTAGGTGGAGGAAAAAAGTTTGATGTTGCCTTAGCAACAAAGTTGAAATTTTCAAAGTCCTAGTTTTATGACAAAATTTCATATTTATTTCCTTTGTTGGACATCTTTTATGTACTATATTACTTGTTTGTCAACTAGTTCGAAGGTTTGAGAACAAAACGGTTTTTCGGATGTGAATTTTTCATGAAGAAATCTCAAAGTCAAGATCACGAGTTTTTATGAAGATCACCGCAAAGTTTTTTATGAAGTGTTTAACTTTACTTAACAGTTTCGAAATGTATTGATGTGTTTTTGAACGTTTTTGAATTGTGTCTCACTGTTTGTAATTGAACTCATTTTTAAAAAATAGTTGTTTCTATTTTTCAAAACAAAATTTTTGGCGTGAATAAGAATTGATATGAAATCGCTTTTATCGGGTAGACTTGACTCGAAGCTGTGATGAAAGCAGCACAGGGAGTAACCAGGTGCAACACAGGTCTTAGATATACAACTTTAGATATACAGGTCAACTTTAAATACAAGGTTCGGATGCAGCCTCACCGCGCTAAACATAATTATAATCTGCGCAGCGCTCGTCACGTGGCCAGGGGATAAACCAACTCACTGACAATCCTCAAATATCCTCGGATAGGACCAGAAAATGGATTATAAAAAGGAAAACTATCTGGAATATCAGCCATTTGGAAGAAGAGATCGCGAACGTCCCAGGAAGTGATTGGTTTAGTTTAGAGGCACAGAGGTTCGGAACAGGCAGTAGGTGCCTAACCCGGGAAAGGAAGAAGTGTTTTTTATTCAATGTTTGGATTTGCTTCGACTCCCTATATCTGAATATTTGACAATATTGGAACATTCAGTGCAAGAAAGATACATTTGCAAAATATCTATATTCATACTATATGTGTACTATATTTGAAGTATTTGTACTATATCCATTTGTATTTTACAGTGAATTGTTCAAATTGTAGTTTGACAATAAATTTCAAACGAATAAAATATGAGGAACAACATAGAAACACTTAATTACTTCAAACTATGAGCAAGGATTTTCATACTGTATAGATCCTGGACTCAGACGATTTTCACAGGATCCAAGATATTGATCCTGGGACTCAATTATTTTTCGTTTATTACTATATTATTACGTCGATTCTATATCATCATTTATAATAAGTTTCTTGAAATTTTCACATAAAATGGATTTTTCTTAGGATTTGTTTGAATAACTTAATCGAATTCGACGAGCAATTTACAAACACAGATTTGAAAACATTTCAAATTTGCATGAATGGAAATAAAATCTGAGAAGACAAAAGCTTGAGGAGTATTATAACTTATCCAGTAGTAAGGAAATGGTTAATGAAAAAAAACAGGAGAAGAATGAAATCTATAATACAGTTTCTCAAATGAGGATTTTTAGAATCAGATTAGCAAAAATGTCGCAATGGGCGTTGGTTCTGAATGAGTGAAGCAACACAGAAATAATACATTGTACAAGTGCATTGTGCTGTAATCAATTTGATTAGACCTACTGTAAATCAATATTCAAATTACAGAACCGTAATCATTGGTAGGTATAAACCAAGACAATACAATATGCAATTGTAAGTTGTTGCATTATCTTTGGTGCAAACTAAATTAGTAAAACACCTTGTTCTTTGGGGAATCGGAATGGTTTTGTAGTCGCGCTACTATCTTATCGCTCAAATGAGCTGGAAAGAATGCACCTGCTACTCTCGTTGGACGGGTGACTCGAGAAGCCGACTCCGCTAAGTATCATTAATTTATGATTTTGAAAATAATTTTACGGTGGTTCGAGACTCACCTCAATTTGTAGAAAGGTCCAATCATTTCTCATCATTATTCTGGTCATGTGTTGATGGAGAGGATATTATTTTATATCCTTTACCGAGAGTCGACAATTATTTGTTGAAACACCACCGATTTATTTAGTTACATTACAATATTATATTTTCGAATTTCAAGTTAATGCATTCAATGTTCATTCTGATTAATAATTTTTTTAACAATGTAAATTAATTGAATAATTAGCTTTCGTATTGTCATTTGTTGTGAATTTGAGTATACGCTAGCAGTTTATTGTTTTAAACTCACATGTTTTAAACTCACATGAATGAAGAAATCTAATCTAATCACTATCCTTCCCTTTCCTAGCCTGGAGAGCACTAGTATCACCAGTACCTACTTATAACATCAGACAACTGAGTACTGTATATACAACTAACACACAACTCATCCTGTCATAGACACCTTATAATTTACACCTTATAATTTTACGTTACAATGATTATGACGTATATCATTACGTTCAATTATGACTATTCCAGTTGTGGGGCCTGATGTTATAAGTAGATAGGCTACTGCTACTGGTATCACCCTTAGCCAACAAAAGGGTTGGAAAAATCTCTCATTTTCAGTAGGAATTAAATAAAATAGCCTAAACTCCCACAGTCTTCTTATTGTTGACACTTCAATGACTTAACAATGCCACATTAATGGCGATTGAGAAATAGAAGGGAGTTTATGAACATTGTTACAATGTTCAATCAATTTATATAGCCTATTTTATATTTTTGATTTTTAAACCCAAAAATTGATGTGTATAAAAATGATATGAGACAACTCTTAATTCCAAATTTCAAATTGACTTCCCTCAATTACGCGGTTTCACCTAACTTACACATAACTTCCTCCTCCTTACATTGCATCGAAATAAATACAAAGTGGTGCACGATATGATCAAACATTTAGTTTTGCCATAGAAAATTTATTGTGAAAGCAATACAGAAAAAGGAGATATAACTTGTGTTCTGTATATCTGGAGATTAGTTTGTGGCCATTAGCATGCTCAATGTGGGCACCTTCTTGTCTGATAACTGCTTCAATACGAACGCCCATGTTATTGGTGACTCGGCGACACGTATCTTAGATCTCGTTACTTGCCTCAATGATTAGCACTCGAGATCCATCAGTGTGTTAGCGAAGATCTTCTCTTTCAGGAATCTCCAAAGAAAATAGTCGCATGGATACAAATCAGGACTGTTTGGGGGCCAGTTATGTCCACACGGAAAAGCGGATCGGAAATCAGTTTGAAATGGCTTTTTGGTTAAAATTTTCATGCAAAAAGTCTAAAGCAACATTAGCCGTGTGTGGTCTGGCTCCATCCTGCATGAACCACTGATTCTCTAATCGAAACCCTTTTGCGATAAGCTGAGGAACAGAATTGTCACGCAGCCTGTCTATTGATACGAGATAACCGAGGATATATGTGTCGCCGAGTCACCAATAACATAGGCGTTCGTATTGAAGCAGTTATCAGACAAGAAGGTTGCACATTGAGCATGTAATGGCCAGAAACTTATCTCCAGGTATACAGTATAGTTATATACATACATACATATATATATATATATATATATATAATATATATATATATATATATATATATATATATATATAGTGTTATATAGTTATATAGATATAGACAAGTTGACAGAACTAATATCATATATGACAGAACTAAATGTTGGATCATATCTTGCGCTATCCTGTAGGATTCAGAATTATTAAAAATATATCTTTAAATTTATTGATTCCTGGAAAAACTATAATAATTACAAAAGTTGTACTGAACTATATTGTTTGCAATAACCATAAAGAATTAATTATTATGCAATAGAATATTGAGGGCAGTGGTGAAGTAGCAATATTTTCAGTGTGAGAACACTGAATACTGACTTACCAGTGGAAGGAAGTGGTCTAAAGGTCTAACCCAATGAGTGGGAGATATGGTTCGGGGGCTCTAAAGCCTATGGAATGAATGACCGAGTTATCACCAGAAAAAATAGAAGATGTAGGTATCCTAAAATATTTAAAAGTATAAGTTTACTAGCAAATTCTAACCAGTGAAACTAGTGAAGGAAGGACTCTACTACACCCCTGATTGAGTCTGAATGGTGAAATTTCAAGGGAAAAGATGTCAAAAAAGATAATCAAGAAATTAGGGAACACAGACTGATATTTTAAAATCAATTCAATCATAGGTCATAGGAGGTATTCAAGAGAGCGGTGTGAGCCTGTCAAAGACAGGAGAAAAGCCTGGTAGAGATTTAGCTACATCATGTCTTTTGAGGACTTTTCCGTTTTTAAACACTTATTCAACAAGCATGGATTTTTTTTATCATTCTCTTATTGTTACATTGGTATAATGTTGAGCTATATTACTGAAAAAATTTATTCCATTGATCATGTTTAAGAATTTGTTAGCTTAGATTACACGGTCTAATATCTCTGACCAACGTAGAACGTTGATCTGATTCCATAATATAAAGCCTGAAAAATTTATATTAATCAAAAAATTGATAAAATGTAACCTATAGAGAAATATGCACTCATAAGCCAAAGAAAAACATTCGAAGATTTCATAACTTTTTTGGATTAGCCAATGTAGCCGAGAGGCATTGCTGTGTCCGGCCTGCAATAACTGAGCTTCAAATTGAGAATTCAAAGTCCACTCATCACCCAATGCAAAATATGACCTATTACTTTTTCACTAAGGAAGATCTTTGACCAAAATATTAATTTAATGAAGCCCTTACCCTGGCACAGACTTAGCATTTTCAGGATACTTCCTTTATTTACATAATAAATTGTTTCGAGTTTTCAAGCTTTCAAAGCTTTTCCATTTATAACTTCTTCCAAGGCATGAAAAAATCTCAAACTATAATAATTATTATAATAATTATTGTGAGGGTTTTGTTTGGAAATACTTTGTATTTTGTATATTATATTGTTATAATGATTTGTGATTGTCAATGAAATAAATAAAGAAAATGAATAAGGTACCGTAGAGCTTTGTAGTTATTTTAGTTTGTCATAAAAGTTTTCCTGCTCATAAATTAGAAAGTTTCACAAACACTTGTGATAAATTATAACTCATTCTCCTCTATTGAAAATAGAAACACCCACTCACCTTTAGCTTCAACATTTGATAGGAGAGCAGCGAAGGTCCATATAATCAACACAGAGAATAGAAGATCACGTTTAAATAGCATTTTGGAAGTATCAATTTCCCTTGCAGACACAATGGAAATTCACAAACATGTGTTATTAAAGCGAATCCGAATCCAATGTGAATAATATTGGTTAAAAACTAACACATTTAAAAATGCGTCACGTTGTTCAGTGGACAGCACACCATCACAGTCGGTTGTTGCTGGCAGACTGAGGCACTGAGCCATGCCTATAACCATAACCAAAACCCATAAGGCAGAGCCTGTCCATCAGCCTTCCAGTGCCAGTGCCACCTGCCTGCAGACACCACAACAAAATTTCCCTCGTTCTTTTAAAGTTCCCACATTCGTCTGCAGTCAACAACATAAGAAAAAAAACCAGTTGATCCTCTGTATAATGAAGTTTATTATCATGAAAAGAAAATTGTTGTAGAGAGGTATCCGTTATTGAGAGGTTAGGCTGTTGGGTCGAGAATACTAATCATTCTTGATCAAAACTGATAAACTGAATGATTCTAATCATTCATACAGATTCTGCTTTTCATTCATGAAGCCTGAAATAAGTACACCTCTTAAAATTCAATTCAGACTTCCCTCTGACTTGAAGTTACTTTTATTCCACTTTTTTATAAATAGATTTGTTGATATAATAACTACTACAGCATCAGAGTGGTGCCCACATGTGGTGGCCAGTGGTTCTATATTTAGAGGGGTGCAACCATACCTGTAGAACATAAATACTTTTAAGTCGAGCAAAAAGATTAATACTAAAACGTATTTAAACTATTGAAACATTAACCAAAGGCACTATATATTTCGGCGACTTATTCCATCTTCTGGTGCCTCTGGTTGTTATAATGATTTTCTGGTTATTCATGTTGAATTGGTACCTATTTTAAATAAAAATACAGAGTTATTTTTCGTTGTTTTAACGGTGGATTCCGAAACTCCAAGATTTTTGAACTCATTTATTTTACAATTTATTAACGGAGGCTGACCACTGAACTGGAGTAGCAGGCGCATTTATATGTCTCATCTTTCTATCTTTTTTCATTTGTTCTATGAAAACCATGATTATGCTATAGTATGATTATTCATATTCTATTATTATTAGGCTATAAGTATACCTATTATTACTATTATTATTATAACCTCTTATGATTTTCAATTAAATTATTTTAATTCGTAATCAATCTCGTAATTTGTATAGGTGCAAATCGTGCGTACATACTCAATATAAAAAATGTTTAATAATTCCAGCAAATTTTCTCAAGCAAAAACCTAGCCCCTAATCTAACCTTTTAGCCTACTTTTTAATTGTTAATGCACGGTTTCTAGAACTCTAGAAATCGAATCGTTTGATGGACAATTGGAATTGTTACATTTTAAAGTTACATTATAATTCTGAAGCATTGTTTACACTATACTCTGTCCAAACAGCCATGAGCTCTGACGAAGGATTAGGCCGACCCTCCCACTACTCACACACAGTCTCATTTTGTGTGTGTGAGTAAAGGGACGGTCTGCCTACGTGTATACTACATAGTATACATAGTATATCAATGGCCGGACGTGTGTGCCTTCGCGTGGGGGAGCGAGGGTCGGCATAATCTTACAGGGCTCATGGCAGTTTGAACAGACTAGAAGGTAATTTCTATCACGATATTCATTTTTGATGTCTTTGTCTTATTGAATTATTTGTGATCAATTTTCATGGTTTAAATATTAATATAATAATTATCATTATGAAAGCGAAGAAATGTTACAATGAATATTTTGAGCTTAGCTACGGAAACATGATCATACCGAGTGTTTCAATTATTGTCAATTTCAATGAGTATACAACTTCAATTTGTATAAAAATAGTACTGTTAACGTAAACCAATAATGTACAGTTACTGATAATAATAATAATGATCTAATATAGTTTCTTTGTTATTGTAATTCAAAATTCATTCAATTTTATTTATTTATTCAACAATTTTGATGATCATTAAATGATCAAGACTCACAGTCCCAACTATTCCATTCCCGAATTGATTGATTGATTTGATTGGAAAGTATTGGAAAGTAGTACCCTAGTAGCACAACAATATTTTAAAATATTGTTTAAAATATTTTGTAATTCTTGTCAAAATATTTTTGCACCATTTTACGTTGTTCAAGAAATTTTCACAAAATTTCTGCAATATTAGCCTATAGTTAAAATATTTTAAAATATTTTGTGATTAATATTGCAAAAATGTTTTAGAAAAATTTTCATATTATTTACTGCAATTAACTTGTAAGGTCTTCAAAATATTGTATAAATTATTTTGTACAAAATGTATTTTATACAAAATGCTAGAAATGTTCTTGAAGAAGCTTCAGGTACTGCAAAAAGTTTACTTGAGTGATTTTACTGTGATGAGTTCACTTTATTGATCTTACAAGTTAATTGCACTTGAGATTATGGAAATTTTGCTAAAACATTTTTGCAATATTGCTCACAAATCATTTTATAATATTTTTAAAATATTGCAGAAAATTAATATTTCATAGAATATCATGACAATGATGCGAAAAATGTAAAATGGTACAAAATATGTTTTTACAAGAATTACAAAACATTTCATGCAATATTAAAAAAATATTGTTGTTTTAATACACAGAGTGAGTCTAGGTTCCCTTCAGAGTATAGGTTCCCTTCAATAAATTGGACACTGTTGCAGATGTAACTCTCAAGATAAGTTATTGGCCAATACTCTACCTTTTGACGTACAACTGAATTTTAACCCCTCATGAGGGGGTGACTTGGGGGTTGTAACTCGAATATTTTAAATGTAAACACCCATTGTGTAGTACATCATTTTTAAGACCTTTTTAAAAGAAGGAATATAACATCAATTAAAATGTTCTATGATACTTGTATCCAAAATGGCGGCTGATTGAAGTTTCAGTTTTTAAAGAAATAATCTATATAAAGTTCAATCAGCCGCAATTTTGGATAAAACTATCATAGAACATTTTCATTGATATCATCCTTCTCGTTTTGCAAAGGGTTTTAAAATTATGTATCACAAAATGGGTATTTTCATTCAAAATATTTGAGTTACAACCCCTCATTACTTCAAAAACCAAAACTTCAATCAGCTGCCATTTTTGATACAAAAGTATCGCATAGAATATCTTTATTGATGCCATCTTTCTTGTTTTAAAAAGGCCTTTAAAATGATTTACCACACAATGGATGTTTACATTTAAAATATTCGAGTTATAATAACCCCTAAGTCACCCCCTTATGAGGGGTTGAAATTCAGTTGTACTTCAAAAGGTTGAGTGTTTGACCAATAACTTATCCTGAAAGTTACAGTATTATATCTACAACTGTCTCCAACTTATTGAAGGGTTCCCATATGACTCACTCTGTATGTTTGGATACATAAGAGAAGTCCAGAGCCATTTTTTAATATTGTAAAAACCACTGTATAAACTACTAAAATAGTTGCATAAACTACTATTATTTATTTATTTATTTTTAGTAATTTGAGTACGGTAATACATTATTATTGACAACAGAATTTAGAGAAAATCCCGAGGACTATAAACTGCTCTTTAGAAGAGAATTGGATATTTTAAAAAAATTCTTTGCCCTCCAAAAACGATATACTGTACACAGGTGATGTAACTGCAATAATACGTACCGTATAATAATAGAGAATTGATGCGAGATCATAACACGGTACACGGTATCTGTGTTATCCCATATCCCAGATACAGTTCAATAAAGACCGTTGAAAGAAGCAACTTAACTTTTATTTGAATAACTACTGTTACCGTACTCAAATAAAAGATTAGACCAATTGGATCCAAGTAATGTCATTCCACATTGGATAGATTTTCTATGCTACAATTATATATAACCTACTAAGTATATGAGTAGTAGGCCTACTCAAGTATTTCTTCAAAACTTCAGAATTGCCATTAAATTAGGCTAAAGTGGGCCTATATTGAGGTCCACGTTATAATGGCAGTGTTTGATTGGCAATGGTATTGCTATCCTTGTTTGTCATTCAACAAAGCGGATATCTCTCTATCGCTTCGCTCTGTTGCCAGATCGGCTTTCAACAATGTAGAATTATTAATCAATTCACAAAATATTTCATCTAATTATGAAAATTCATTATGAAATTATTGAAAAATATAATTTCTTGCTTGATAAAATATAATTGATTATTTTAAACGAGGATGAACAGATAATATTACATTAATAAACCTGTATCAGCTACCGTCAAGAAGGCATTGACAGTGAGGATCGGCAACATTGTTCTCCTATCTTTCTCCACTGCCATTATAACGTGGGCCTCACTAAGATTATAGGTAGCCTACTATTCAATTCAAGCACTGATTACTTTCTGTATTTTCCTGATAAATTATTGTAGAGGAAATCCTCATTCTAAAGTCAAACTGATATGTTTCTTTTCATTGAATGACTAGGATTTGCTTTGTCACCCACGACGTATCTGTGAAAAGTCATTGCACTACATACAACGAGAGTCGAAAAGCAGACGAAAGAAACCGATAATGATAGCCGTCCATCAGCAACTACAAACATAAAAAGGCTGAACTGAGTAAATCGATTTGAAATTGGCCAGTATTACTTATAAGGCGACTGAAGCGTGTTTTACTCAGTTACTATACAAAGTAATCTAGGTGGGTTTAATCACTTTTTCGACTAGAATTGCTGGTTGCTATACCTTCAACCGCTGATGACCTCGAGAAACTCGGCGTGTCTTTCGACCACTAACTCGCAAAAACAGGACATCAACAAACTAATCAATTTGCTCAGAGTTCAGTTGCAAACTGATTGATTTCAAACTATTTGTATAAATATAGTCACTTACCTACGCACAAAGTTCTTTGCAGGTAACGTGAATTTTTCAGTAATAGGTACACAATTTATTAGTTTCCTTTTTTTAATATTCAAATAATGTTTTTTTTTTTTGTTGAACATTATTGGATTTTTTTGAAGTTGATAGTGAGGTAATTATTCATATTAAATGAAAAAGACTAAGAAATTGTCGAAAAACCACAGATTTATTAATACTTAGAAAGACCGGTTTTGGTTATTACACCATTGTCAATCTCTGATAAACAATCTCAGTTTATCAGAGATTGACAATATGGTGTAATAACCGGAGCCGGTCTTCCTAAGTATCAATAAATCTGTGGTTTTTCGACAATTTCTTAGTCTTTTTCATTTAATATTATTATTATTGGAATTCATCAGAAAATGCGTTTCTATCATTCAGTAAGGTATTTTACAATTAATTTTTTTTTATAGGATTATATACTGAAATTAACAGGGACTGTGTCTATTATAAATTCATTAAATATCCAATTCATCATAAACAGACAATGTTTGCCAGTGTTTGTTAATTTAGTTTATTACTGAATTTTAGTGACTCATTAATCACAGTTCATGACAGAATTCAATATTTAATATCATAAATCAATATTTTATATTCAATATCATGACAATGAAATATTTATCCTTAGCAGGTCTGCTGCTCACCTATAAAAATAATTAAATTTAAGTGGAGTTAGAAAGTTTGTAGGCATCAAAAGAGTCCGGACTCAAAGTTCTGAGTCCTGGCCGGACTCAAATTCATGGAGGGTGGCCGTTCATTTAAAAACTCTTCAACTTCCATCAATTCACATTAATTCATTATTTTCATCCATAAGAACATTTTTAAACACATCAAAAGCTGTTTTGCATAGGTACTAATTACAAACATACAAAAGGATAGAAATTAACCACTTCAGCCTTAAAGCAATGTAGACTACGGGTTCATGGAAAATGCCACCCTACTTCGGAGAAATACTAGTTAAATTCATACCTCTACGCATATAATGAAATTAAAAAAGGAGCAGTTAAACTGCTGGATTCCAACACAACAGGGAGTGCAAATACAATTCCCATCGAATGAGATTATTATTACAAATATTATATTTAGCTCGGCCGGACTAAATAGGAATATTCCAATTAGAACTTATGGGAATTATATTTTCCTACAATTACCTTGAAAAGTGATCATTCCTGCACTGATTACAGAACGCAAAGAATCACTTCTCCGCACTAGTGCACAAAGTGATTACTTTGGCTACTCCAGATTTGCAACATGGCAACACAAAATAGTTGAAGGGTTATATGGAGAATTAGTGCGCAAAAACAAAAATTAAGTTGGTAACAATGACTATGGTTGGATAAGGATCATTTCATTGGCTACATTTATGATAAAATCCCAATCTAGAATTCCAAAATAAGGATAATGTTCATCTAAATCATAATTAAATAGTTACTCCTCATCACTTAATGATAAATTATGTTTCTTTTCTATTGATAATCATTATTTCAACTGGAAGCAATGAGAAATGTAGCAAATACACATTATTGAATTAGAATTTTGAGGTTAAATAATTACTGTTCGATATCAATGTAAATAAACATAATAAAAAAACATTAGAATACTATCATAAATATTCTCTGTTGTCTCTGTTATTTTTATAAATATTCTCCAGTTTGCTTCGAACATTTTTCAGTCATTTGAGTCATATATAAGTCTACATGTTTGAATCCTGTTTTTAGTACTTCTTAGCTGGATGAAACGAACTTGGATATGATTCTTTCCACTAGGACGCGCGCTTGTCATCAGCAATGTTGCAGCCATCCCAATCAGCTGTTGACATATATTTTGAATGCGAATTTATTCTATCTGTATATTTTTGTGATTTTTCAATAAATAAAAATGAGAACTTTTGCTGAGAATTTTCAACTTCAATGAAATTTATTCATGTGATTTTGACAAAATGAATATTTTAAATTGATTAATAAATTATTGAAATTGAAAAATTAAATTGGTTGAATTATTGATTAATCAATACATAATAAATCAAATTAATAAATTATAAATAAATAATCAATATTATTATAAATATTTATTTTGAATATTATTAATTTTTCATTACTTCAAAATATTATTTTTCCATTTATAAATTGATTTGTTGATGAATTACTTAGAGATTGAAATTTATTCAAAATAATTAAAATTTTCAAATTAATAGGATTCATTCAATTATTTATAATTGCATTTTATTATATATAATTTTCAAGAGATTATTAATTATGAATTTTCAATTGCATTATCAATTTTCAAATAAATTAAGGTAGTTGTTAATAACAAAATTACATAGTCAAACATTTGATGGATTTCAGGATATTTCACCCATAATAACTCATTTTTCATATTCAATGGTAACTGTATGAAAAATTTAATGTGAGATACGTGTGCAAAGTTCATCATTCTGCTGCACTGTGACTGTTGTGTAGGAATCGAGCTTAAGTTTCCCTGCTACAAGATTAATCTAGCTACAGCTAGAAGAATTAATTAGTATTATCTAATAAATTAATATAACTTTAGTTTTGGTATAAGTAGGCTTTATCTACTGAGTTTTTACATCCTCCATTAGTCATTTAATGTTGAATAGTAGTTTGTTTTGTACTTCAAGCATAATTTTTTACATCTGAGACCCACTCTTTACTTTACTCTATGGCGATATTCAATTTTACTCAATTCGCTTTTTTTGAATGAATGAAATATCTTTCATAATTTTGTAATATTACATTTTTTCTCGATTACAATAGAATCTTCAATTCGAGATCTATAAAACTTGATAGTAAATATCAGAGTAATCGATATGCGGACAACTTTTAACTGAGAATTTATCATAAATAATTGTGTTGCACATTTCATGGTATCACCAAAACAGAGTTAACAGATCATTATAAATAGCATAGAGGATAAATAAATTTAAAATAACAGTTTTGAAATAAAGTTCTATTGAGAACAAATGTAAAATGTAAATTCTAAACTTGTAATTCTAAACTTGTAATTTATAATTTTTTTGGAATTTAATATCGATGACATGTTCATAACGTCGTCACTGTTTTTGGCTTCATCTAAAATGCTATCTTGGTAGGTCTTCTCTAAAAAATGGTGGCTGGCTATGGTGTTCTAATTTTGTGCTCTCTGAATATTTTTCTGCTTAATTGAAATTTATAATGTTTTAATTTGAAATTTGAACAGTTTTATGGTGTTCTAATTTTGTATAATTTGATTTGTGTGTCTACAAGCCTATAGCCATTGTTTTTCAACTATATAAATGGATAAGTATTTTAGCTTGTAATGATGCTATATGTTTAAGTGTTGTAAGGTATTGTTTTGTGGATTTGTGTTGTATATTGCCAAAATTCCTATGAAGATTATAAGTTGATTTGCTCTGAAAACTGGATTTCCTATTCATTAGCAATAGATCCATTCATAATTTATCAAGAATTTACCATTTTGGAGCCAATAACTTTCTTTAGGTTAAAATGTGAAAAATGCTATTCAACCTATTTAGGATAAATTGGTAGCACGGCAAATGGTACGCCCTGGTGTGGGACCAAAACTACAAAATATATCCCTGGTTATAAAAAATTGTTGGTAGGATAGATATCTTGATAGATTGTGAATGGGAGATGCTGCTGAGTGGGAATTCGGTTCGAGAAAGTTCAGGTTCTAATGAGTAAATATTTTTTACGCAGTAGCAAGATGGAGAACAATAAAAATAATGAAGTTTTATTCAGTGAAAACATTCAAAACTTAGATGAAGAATCTCAAGATTCAGACCTAACCTTAAACAATGACTCAAACGATAGTGTAGCTGTAAGTAAAAACGTTTCAAATGTAACAATTCATGAGGAAGTAGTAGAAATATCAAATGAAACAAGTATGGTAGGAGCTAAAAATGATCTAAATCATATAGCGTCCTTAACACAAAGGTTTGATGAGCAAAATGCTAAATTTGATGAGCTAAATGCTAGGTTTGATGAGCAAAATGGTAAGATTGATGAGCAAAATGCTAAGATTGATAATTTGAAACAAGATCAAAGTGCTAGGTTTGATGATATGAAGCAAGAATTTGCTAGCATAAGACTAGAGCAGGTTAATACAAAGCAGAAAATTAAAGAGATAAATGATACATTAAGTAAAAATCACAAAGAAATAGGTCATCTACAGCAGAAAACTAATGATCTTGAAATATCAATGTTAGATGTAGAAAAATCAATGCAAAACAAAATCATTCAAGTTTCTGATAGGGTCAATGAGGTTAATGAAAGAGTAAATAAAAAAAGATCATAGTTGAGCAACAAAATATGACACAAAATGCTATCAATGTAGAAAATAATGAAAGTATTAAGCATGTTGAAAAAGAGGTTGTAGAATTAAACGAAAAAGTAGACAAGGAAATCAAGGTATTATCCTCTTTGAAAATAGATTGTCAAGAAAATACAGCTGCTATAACTGAGGTTAGGAAAAACATAAATAAAATTAACATGTCAACAAAACCAATGTGTAATCATACTGGTAACAATAGTAATTTCGATAGGTTTGAATTCCAAATGCAAATTGACAAAAAGAATCCAATGCATTTCTTAGTAAACTTGACCGAGTATCTTGAGAGAAATGAAATCACAAACTGGATCAAAATTAAAGGTATTTTGGAAAACAATTTTAATTCAAATTTTGCTCATCATGATTGGTGGATTTTCATCCGTTTTGATGTAAATAACTTTGAAGAATTTAAAGAGAAATTCATTGCTAGAATGTGGTCAGACGACATTCAGTCATCTGCTAGAAATGATTTGAGATTTGGAAAATATAAGCCAAACTTATCTAAGAATCTTACTGAGAATTATATTTCTCATTCCAACATTGCTAAGAAATTCAAGGTTGATGATCTAGTTGTAATTCGAAATTACATTTTGTTGAGCAAGCTGAAGAAGTTTTCTGCCAAGCTGTGTCCTAAATATCGTGGACCTTACATAGTAAGAGATGATCTCAATAAAGGGTGTTTCAAACTTGAAGAGATAAGTACAGGTAAAATTATGAGAGTCAATCAATATATGATGAAGAAATACCATCAGAAAGCACACAATGATTAGGAATCCTGTGTTATGCCGGGATTCAGAATAGCATAATCGCTACGCAGTGTATGGTAAGAGTCCATAATTGTGTCATTTTTCTTTCCTGTAGCCTATTTTTCTTGGTTTCAAATTTCGATTCTTTTCTGTCTTTGTGTAATGTTCAGTAAATTTCTTCTATGATGCATATCTTAACCAATCTTATCCATAGTCATTTAAATTTGTATTTTTTCTGAAATAATTTTGGAAGTTAAAATAGTAGCTTATTTTCCTAATCTTTAAATTGTTGATAAAACTTAACTTTTCTAAAATCTATCTATTGTAGTGTAAATAATTGTTTGCTTGCGGTATATTTTTTCATCATATATTACATATTTTAATTACAGTATGTCTATTTTTTGTCAGGTATCATATTAGGTAACTAGGTTTTTCAGAGCAAATTATGTCCAATTTTCTCATCTTTCATTGCATATCGTGCCATAAGCCATATGTAATTAGGTTATAGTTTTCTTCTGGGCTTTTAACCCATTTTGCAATTTTTTTATTTGTAGTATATTTTATTAAATATACTCCCTTATGAAAGTTTAGTACTGACATGTAGGATAGGCTCTGATTAATCTTTCTCTTCCTTGTATTATTTAGGAAATCTATTTACCCAATTTTCTTTTTCTCTTATTTGTATTTTTTAGGGAACTTATTTACCCATTATCCATCTTGATCGTCTTTGTATTGTAATCTTGAAATGGTTTGTACTTATTATACAGTCTTCAAATTCTGAAATTATTTAAAAAATAAATGGTTCAATTTAGAACATGCTGAAATTTAATCTTATGTATAAATTCTTTTGTTATAATAATAAAACTTCAAAATTTGAAAGTATTAATGAATTGTGTCGCCATATAAATGAGATGTTCAATATAAATGAAAGTTAACTTGAATAATAATGATTTCATTAAATAAAAACGTCTTGTCATATTATTAATTGAAATGAGTTAAAGGTTAAAATTTCTCTAATGTTTTTGTAATTTATGTCTTTTTCTAAATTAAAAAAAAAACTGTTTGTTCTATAAATTTTGATATGATTGATTATCGTTTGAAATGGATGCTGGAGTGTATGCAGAAATTTTAGTGGGGTTTGTTGATTAGAATTTTGCTGGTATGTGATTGTTTTTTGAGATGGAAACCCATTATTGCCTAAAGAAGGAATAACAGAGGTTATGACTTAGAGAGGCAGTAATGAGATAATAATTTTTGTGTTGATTACTTATGTTGATTGCCATAGATGCAGATGATTACTTATGAATATTGATTGCCTTTGAAGCAAAATATTATTGATGTTTTGAATGATTTGTTTAATGATTGATAGTAAAGTTTTGTCATGAAATGTAGTTTGTGTTTATAACATTGAAAAGTCGAAATAAACTATAGTATCCGATAAACAATGATTAATAATATTAAATATTTTGCTTTTTATACAATATTTGAACAAAAAATTAAATGAAAATTTATCTACATAAATAATTTTGAAACCCTGAATGATAAATCATAAATGTGAAATGCTATACTAAATGATAATGAAATGCAGATATATTATGAAATGATTGTGAATAGAAGACCAATTGTCTGAATTTATTGAAATTATTTTTGTTGTGATGATCTGATGTTTTTTACAATTTTGATAATGATACAGGGTGTTATGAAATTTATGTAACATGTATTTGTTTATGTTCTAAATTTTGAAGAATGGATTAAATTTTGTTGTTTGAACAGTGAATAAATGGAAATGAAATTATTTTTTATTAAAATTTTGTAATATCTCTATATCTGTTGATATCTCTATAGAGTTTGAGGAAATTTCACAATTTATGTATTGCTGACTGTATAATAAGATGTTAACAAGAAATTTCATTTGTTATATTGATTATATACTTGGAAATAATTTTCATGTGTATTAGGATTGTATTGGTAGCCTAATCAAAATTTTCCTTTTAGTTTATAAGCATTTTAAAATAACAGGTACAGCATGGACATTAACATAAAAATAATTATCATGTGAATCTCGAAATCAACAAGTGAACGCCATGAAGAGTGTTAAGAACACTTGGGTGATTTTCGAACTAGTGTGATACATTAATTGAATATCTACGCCAATATCTACGCTGATGCCTACACCAATGCCAACGCCAATATCTACACCGATATCTACACTGATGTCTACACCAATGTCTGCGCCAATGCATACGCCAATGACTATTGCTGACCATGTAACTCAAACTTCAACACTACCACATTACCTGGAGGTAATTGCCATCCATGTTCACGTTTGCAACTTTGAATTCAGAATAACAGTCACAGTATCATGAAAGAAATTGATTCAAAAAATCCTCTCCTAAATTATTCCTGTATGCAGAACTCTAAACCTTGAAAGCTGAAAATATCAAAAAACCAAACCTTACCTAAATTAATCCTCACCTAAGTTAATCCTGTATGCAGCGTCTATCTCTTTTCCAAAAAACAAATTACATTGTCATTTCAAGCCTGAAATGTACATTGTATAATTATATGATACAAAATTTACATGACTCTGTATCGAGTTTGGTATGCGGCCGTCTACTACAAGCATGAGGCAATGCTAACTGAGATGTCACCTGTATTGAGTTTGGTATGCAGCCGTCTACTACAAGCATGAGCAATGCTAACTGAGATGTCACCTGTATCGAGTTTGGTATGCATCAGTCGACTACAAGTATCAGCCCAACACTACGAGTATCCGGATCAGCCCAACACTGATGTCATCACACTGGAGTCACACTTAACTGAAATTCATACTGAGTGCCTTAACGGACTGTTTTCCAAAATTTGCATCAATAAAATCAACCGCGTCAATAGTGAAAGAAATGAACATTTTTTGATTTATTGAAATTTTATGTGAAAATTAAATGTAACAATTCATCAATTCATTAAAAAAATTTTTTTTTGTTCAACATACTAAATTTTCATGCAATAAAAAATTGAATTTTTCTATCTATTAAATTTGTGTGCAATTTCAAAAACTATTCTTTATATGTATTAAACTTTCTGTTGAGATATTTTCCTCAAATTATAAAGCTAAATCGAAAGTAATTTTGATATTCTATACTTTGAAATATTGTTTGGAAATGTATAACAAATGCTATTGATGAATTTTTATAATAATTTTCAATATTATAGGATGACATGTAATGTTTTTATAGAAAAAATTGTTACTGTTCTCGAATTTAATTTCAACAATTTCCATTTGTTTCAATGTAATATTTTCTTTAAATTCTCAAACAGTGAAATTTTTTATGTCAAGAGGGTGGTATTTGTAATATTACATTTTTTTCTCGATTAAAATCGAATCTTCAATTCGAGATCTATAAAACTTGATTGTAAATATCAGAGTAATCGATATGCAGACAACTTTTAACTGAGAATTTATCATAAATAATTGTGTTGCACATTCCATGGTATCACCAAAACAGAGTTAACAGATCATTATAAATAGCATAGAGGATAAATAAATTTAAAATAACAGTTTCGAAATAAAGTTCTATTGAGATCAAATGTAAAATGTAAATTCTAAACTTGTAATTTATAATTTTTTGGAATTTAATATTGATGATGTGTTCATAGCGTCGTCACTGTTTTTGGCTTCATCTAAAATGCTATCTTGGTAGGTCTTCTCTAAAAAATGGTGGCTGGCTATGGTGTTCTAATTTTGTGCTCTCTGAATATTTTTCTGTTTAATTGAAATTTATAATGTTTTAATTTGAGATTTGAACAGTTTTATGGTGTTCTAATTTTGTATAATTTGATTTGTGTGTCTACAAGCCTATAGCCATTGTTTTTCAACTATATAAATGGATAAGTATTTTAGCTTGTAATGATGCTATATGTTTAAGTGTTGTAAGGTATTGTTTTGTGGATTTGTGTTGTATATTGCCAAAATTCCTATGAAGATTATAAGTTGATTTGCTCTGAAAACTGGATTTCCTATTCATTAGCAATAGATCCATTCATAATTTATCAAGAATTTACCATTTTGGAGCCGATAACTTTCTCTAGGTTAAAATGTGAAAAATGCTATTCAACCTATTTAGGATAAATTGGTAGCACGGCAATTTTTACTACCTAAGAGCTCTTTAGTAAATTAAATTTGAATTAGTTGGAAGATGTGAGGGAAAAGTTTTCATGATATACAGTAATTATTATCATTACTAAATAGATCACTTTGGAAACATATTTCATTCAATAGTATATTATTATTTCCGTAAAGATCACTTTCACACTTTTTCAGAAGTATCATCACACTTACTAAAGCCCAGCTTTCCAATGTAAATCTTCTAATAGTTAAACTAATCTTTTAGGTCTGCTGTGGCAGCAGATCTTCTAGGAAAACGATAGAATTAGTTCTTGAAGGACTCTCGACACAATTGCAGTGTGCCAATGTGTGAACACTCCAACAAGAACCAATATTATCATGCCCAGAAGAGCAAAAATTCCCAGAAAGCAAGGGTTATAATATATCACTTGAAACACATGTTACCTTCAAAAATAATTAAAATTTTCAAACGCATTTGTTTATCGATGGGAATTTTCTCAACATGAGTAGGTACTGAACTTGAATAAAGCACAATATTGTGAAAATCTAAAAGCATCAAGTAAAGTTTGAATGAATTATACGTTTCAGTTCTAAGTAACTTTACAAATAAAAAATGAAGAAATTGGATGAGATAAATAAAAAGGATTATCGTGCATTAATTTCATTGTATTTCAATTCGGAAGAATTCGAAAAAATAATGAAATGTTATTTATCTAAACCAAAATACAAGATGTCAGTTATGAAACTTTAATAGATTAAAAATTAAACTAATAACAAACCTACAACCTAAGTGTTGTCAATGTATAATTCATCCGTTTGACAAGTGTGACGTATTGTGGAAGAATAACGTTTAAAATTAACATAATAAAAATTGGCAACAATCATAAAATGAGATTGTAGAAGAGAAAGTAATTAATTGAAAACAGGCAATATTGGAAGTATCAAACATGTCCGCAAAGTGTATTTTAAATGTCAAAAAAGACAATCAAAATAATAATTCTTAAAAAACATCAATATAATAATCAAGAGTCAGACAGTTTATCGGATCTGATAAAAATTATTGGTGTCTTATAAACATATAGTAAAGGCTGAACAAACATTCTTCAAATTATATCTATTTTGAAACAACAGATCGTAAATTCAACCAAGATTCTCACTAAAGAGTAAATTAATTTTACAACATTAATTAATGTAAAGTACTGCGATGTATAAAAAACTTTTGTTAGATGTACATTAGGAAAATAATAAAAGAATATAATGAATAAATGGGAAGACAGTCATTAAAATTATAAGTAACCTCATGTCAAACAAAATGAATTTTTATAACTAAGAATGACATGGCTAACCTAAACATCCAACCGAATACAGAAAATCAATCAGTTTAATAAAATGAAAAATCGATCTGCCAAAAAAGCTAAAATGGAAGATGTGTACCTCAATAAAAGGTGTTAAGAGGGAAAAGATTTTGAACAGTTGGTGATGCTAAATAATATAATGTTCGGTATTGAAAGTATCTGTTGGATTAAGTACAATAATCTTTTTATGATCTGCTATTTATTTGAAACGTCTATTTCATGTTTCATTCAATAGTGGTTTCTAAACAAAAGAAGTGTTCTGCATGACACAAAAATTAAAAAGCCCTACCTATCGATATCATCTAGATAATTTGATTACTACATATCAATAAATATTTTGAATATCCTATTCGTTTAAGTCTTATCACTAATCGTCTAATAGAATGTTATCGGGGAAAACAGATTTATTTTCCAATAATAATTTATAAAAATATATAATCTGGAGATTTCTTAAAAATAATAAACCTTTTGAGTGTGATGTCACGGAATTTACTAAAATTAATTGAGGAATTGAGAATACTTTATGGTTGGGGAACAATGAACTGATCCATTTTATCCATGACGTATTCTCTTCCATTAAAATAAAAAATAAGCTGAGTAATAAATCTTGATAACAAAGATAATTCCGCTCAATATAGTGGAATTGACAACACAATCAATTTATCTCAAGTATGAAGACGTTCCACATTATAATATTTTCCTTCAGTTTTCAACAATTTTCTCTCCTTGATGACTTTAGTTACACGAATTTAAAAACGATCAACATTTCCCAAGATCACTCTTTGTAATCAGTATTTCTAAAAATATATAGTGTCTTGTAGATATACATACAGCCATGAACTGTTTTACGTTTTTAAAATAACTATAAAATGAGGGTTCTGTTCAGGTATGTGGAAATGCTTCATTAGTCGGAAGTAGAGTCTACTTACTTACTCTTCACTTGAGATGATTACGTAATCCTTCTATTACGAAACGTGAAAAGAGCTGAGTATTGAATGATCATAATGCAAAATATTATTTTTATTAAAAAAGAAACATTTGTTCCACAAAGACTTTAACAACTTATTTGAACAAGGTTTTCTGAATTCACATAATTTTACTATTAGAAGGGCTCGTGCTCAGTCTAGATGTACGGACATTATCGAATTTTGTAAGTGTCAACTTAGTGTGTGCACACAGAGAGCGGTCAGGCGTTCAGAGTTCCAGCGGTTCAACTCACCCTAGCCACCCTGTTCGCTCACCAGCGCAGTCGCTGTCCCACCATCCAGTGCTGCAACAACTTCACCATTCTCATAGCCAACTTCAACAAGATACTTGTCGAGCACAGCTCAATCCCCCCACCATCAAGACCGGACACCAATAAAGAACCGGAAGTCCAGTACAAACTGTTGCATGGTATCAAGTTTAGAAAATATGATGACGATGAAGATATTAGCCTAACTGATAACACAAGAAGTACCGTCAATGATAGTGACTCTATAGAGGAACTACCAGAGTTTACAAAATACAAAAACAAGACTGTAGCCTACCCTTCCTCTAAAAAAGCGGAGAAAACTCACTAGTGATTCGATTGAAAACGAAGTCATACCGGAAGTAAGGAAAATCACTCACCCCATCCGGAATGTGCTCAGTCCACAAATTTGCAAGATAAACAAAATTAGAGAAGCATTTGGAAGACTTGAAGGCTTCGAGACTGAAACTAAAAAAGAACTAGAAGAGAAGCAGCGACAGATTGAGAATGAGAGGAAATTCAAACTCTTCAAAGAAAAACAGCTACAACGAGAACAAAATAAAGACGATAATTCATTGACAAAGAAGAAACATAGATAAGAACTGTCGAAGAGAAGAGAGTTTGCCCGTGAAGAAGAAATAGAAAAAAGAAATTGTCACAGGAAGAAAGGAGAAAAAAATTGATCAATGAAGATTTTCAAAAGATGAAGCGACGACAAGAGCTAAAAATGCATCATGAAGAACTTCATCAGAAACAAACCTACGTGCAGCAAATAAAATTACATACGTTAAGAAGATCTGCACAACAAAAAGCTTTAATTCTAAGCGTAGAAGCAGTCAATGAATCAGTTGGAAAGAGAACTGAGCCCTTGAAAGCAAATCCACAAACAAGTTCGAATAGGAGACATAGAGAGGTCGAAAGCTCTAGCGCTTCTGATACGAAAGCTGCAGAAACTCTTCTAGACTTTGCCATGAATTGTTCTAAACTGCCTCAGAGCTCACTGAGCCGGGGACCCAGCTCACAGTTAGATGGCCACGACGAGCCGAGTTGGACCAAGTCGAGAAGAACAGCCGCGTCTAAGAATGCTGACGCTGCTCAACTCAACCGCACCCAATCACATGCCTCTTCATCGACGGCAGTCAGTGACCTGCTTTTGCCCAACGAAAATGCAGAACCTGAGCAGAGTAAGTCGAGGCTGGGCCAGTGGAAGAGAACTGAAGACGCACAACTGATCCGGACAACCACCAACCAAGCGACAGTGGCAGTTAGTCCCAGCAACTTGAAATCAGTCATTTTCGGCCAACAAGAAAGTGTAGTAAGAAAAATTCTATGATTAGATGAGTTAATAAGCTCTTTTCAATTTAAGTAAAACTTGTTCCTACTGTATTAAATGTATAACTATTGCCAGTTGTTCGTATTTTTTCTTTTCAAAAGATTTTATAAGAACAACGACAACAATTATGGATGATTACATATTAGTATAAAAACTAGTTTTGTATCTGTATAGATTATTAGTAAGTTTATATTTTTTTACAATTATCAAGCAGTGTAAACTTTCAAGTTTTTTTTAGCTATTAAAATTATTTGAAATTTTATAGCTGACTTCATTTTATCAGCAATAGAATTATTACCGTTGATATTTATCTCGGACCACTCCCGTGTTTCGGATGGACACGTTAAGCCGTCGGTCCCGGCTGCCTAAAAAGCAGTCGTTAGGTCATGTCAGAGGCCCTGAAATTGATCAGTTGCTACCTGAAAACTCTGACACCAGACCTGAGCCAGCCAGGTCACTCGATATTATTATTATTATTACCGTTGATGATTACTATCGCCAGCATTCTATGAAGAAAAGAAGTAATGTGCCAACGTCGCCCGAAAATGGACACATCAATCTACAACATAATTTCTACTCCAGTGTCGCCAAAAGCACAATTGGAAAAACAAGTTGGAATTATTATTTGCTATGATCACTTTCAAATGTGGGAATAGGATACATGATTTCAATACAGATTTTCAAGAGAAAATAAATTGCGAAAATCACACACATTTCATTGTGAGTTATTCACATTTAAAGATATTGATAAATCATACAAAAATGAAATAAATGAGTACATTGATCAAAACTTTTCCGTTCAAAATGTAAGACATGTGAGTAGATGATATACTATGAGTGAAAACACAACACAACTGTAATGTTACTATAAGTGTTTACTTACACTTAAGAAAGTGAAATTTGATAGTGTCGATTTTTTTTCAGATTTTCAATGTACTCATTTATATTATTATTGTATGATTTATTAGTCTTTGAATGTGAATAACTCTGAAACGGTTTGAGATATCGATTTGCGGTTTTCACCAATAATTTTTTCTTGAAATTCTGTATCTAAATCGTGTATCATGTGACTACCTTCCCATTTAAAAAAATTAAGTTGGATCCAAAATGTCGGCTCATGAATTTGAAGCGGCAAAAAAGTGGTTTTTCTAATTCGAATAGGATCCCCAATCAGACCTATCCACAAAATCACCTTGTAAAAGAAATATTGAGCTGTCTCCATAATTTTCACCAGCCTCTGTATATGTATAAATATATGTATCCACTTAAGAGAGTTCTCCGTTCTCCGTGTGCACACACCTACCTATAAGAGATCGAAACAAGCTGTCTGATTATACATATCACTATGTACTGGTAAATTACGAAATTCTCATCTCTCTAACAAAACATTTCCAAATAAAAATATTAGGGATTATTTCATGACATAAATTATTACAATATCTGAATTGATTTACTTGATAATATATATGAAACCATTTTCTAGGAGTCAGTATAGTAAAATATGGATTAAATGAATGGAATTGTAAAGCGACTTCACTTGATTTCACTTATAAAAATCTATGAAGCACAAAATAATAGCACATACTCTACTAAATTTTGTTTTCTCTGTCTTCGAGGAATAAGACTCGCCAAATTCAATTTTCATTGATTAGTCTGTTTTAAGAGGTAATTATCACAACTTAGTTCATTGTAAACCATTTGTTTTCAACCAAGCACAACTCACTAGCGAGAGTCAAAATCACTAGTGATATCTGGTTAGTGGTTAGCGTTGTGTAAGTGAAATAAAAACATCTAGGAAACCTGCACTATAAGTTGTTGGAAATAGTGTAGTCTTTTTCGGAAATCAATTAGTCTTTTTCGCGTTTCATGAGTCTCAATCTTTTATAACTAAAATAATTAAAATAAAATAAGTTCTTTGTAATGAAACGAAAATTTTGAAATTTATGTTGCTGTTTGGCTTCATCAGACTTCTGGTGGAGTCAAAAGCTATAAATGTGTAATATCGTTTTTTATTTTCAGTAAGAATTTTATATAACGATATGACAAGAGAAAAAGAAGATGGATTCTCATGAAAGAAATATTTTGGCTTGAATGTATGTACAGTCCAATTGCAAAGAAGACATTGCTTACAATCATTGAGTTACTACGACGTTTGTATGAGTGACAGTATGTTTTCGGAGATATTCCATGTTCAGGAAGGTCTTTCCACAAACGGCACAAGGAATACGATTGCCGCGCGCGTGCGTCGCCTGGTGACGCCGCAACGAAGCCTGTTTCAGAAAAGATTTGTTGCAAGTTTCACAAGTGTACGGTTTCACACCTGAATGGATGGCCACGTGATTTTTGAGGTGCGAAGAACTCTTGAAGCATTTGTAGCATTCCGGACATTCGAAAGGCCGCGCTTCGGTGTGTGTCAGAAGATGTTGCTGAAGAAATGTCTCTTGCGCAAAACTTTTGTCACATATTTCACACTGAAATGAGTGTTCACGATCGTGAGTCAAGGAGTGTTCCTGTAAGTGAATGGCATGCACGAAGCGCACTCCACACACAGCACACTCATACTGCATCGGCTTCATCAGCGTCTTTACAACAACTTGGTACGTGCCACTTCCATCAGTCTCTTTTGTACCACTGTTATTGCCACCACCTCGGTTGTTCGACACTATATCTGATCCAGCATTACTGTGTGCCGCTATTAGATGATTGTTCAATTCATTCAGATTCTGCAGCACCACACTACATATATTACACTGAACTCCAACAGCTGGAACATTGTTCGATGGCACACCCTGATTGAAGCCTTTATTGTTCTTTGTATGGGTTAATGTATGCTTTTTGAGATTTGATGAATCTGCAAAAGCTAGTCCACAAATTTGGCATGCAAAAGGACGAGCACCTGTGTGTATCAACACATGTCGTTTTACATCAGATGGGCGAGTAAAAGCCTTGTCACACATAGAGCAAGGGTACGGCCTGCGACCTGTGTGAGTGATCATGTGATTTCTCAAGTTACTCGAATTGGAAAAGGCCATTCCACACTGCGGACAAGAGAACGGCCTTTCTCCAGTATGAATCACTAGATGACGCTGCAGTTCTGAAGGCTTACTGAACGACTTGTCACACTGAGTGCATGGGTATGGTAATGACCCAGTGTGCTTCATTGAATGTATCTTAAGGTTATAGTTCGTTGTGAATGCCATGCCACAAATTGTACAGCCAAACGGCCGTGCCCCCGTATGTAAACAAGTATGCCGCTCCAAATCTGAGAGCCGACGGAATGATTTTTCACAAACTGTGCATGGGTGAGGCTTTGTATCAGAATGGGTCAGTAGATGCATTCTAAGATTGCTAGAGTTTCTGAAACTTGAACTGCAAATGTCGCAAGTAAAAGGACGTTCTTCTGTGTGCACAATACTATGTCGAACTAAGTCTGAGGGTTTGTTGAATGCTTTATTACAGACCGTACACACATGGCTGCATGCTATTACACTAGCCACGGACACAGTATTCTGGCTTTTATCGCACATTCTCACACCATACTTGTTTGTTGAGTTTGCTGGTTGATTAGTTGCGGCTAGAGATGATACAATCGAAGCAACAGTGGTGGAAATTTCAACAGGTTGTGATGTCTGTGACTGGTTTTGATGAACATTATTACGTGGTACTTGAAGAGGACTTGATTGCTGTTGCTGCTGCTGCTGCTGTGGTACCTGCTGTTGTTGTTGTTGTTGTTGTTGTTGTTGATGATGATGATGATGATGATGATGCAGAGTGTTGGTGTTTTGATGGTGATTGATTGGATGGAGAACTCCATGAGTAATCATTTGTGGACTAGTCATGGCCTTCACTGCACTTTCGTCGACGGTTGATGGCACATCTCTGGTATTTGCTGAGCTTACCGCACCTGTTTTAGCCTCATTAAACTCACGGCAAATACTTGAAGCTCTAACACTTATCATATTCTGGTATGTATCATCACATTTCAATACTCGATGTGATATACGTGTGTGGTTTAACAAAGCAAACGTATTACTGAAAGTAACGTTGCAGAGATTGCAGGGCACCTCATGCATGCTTGGTTCGTCATTCGCGTAGACAATAATATTTTGATGCATTGCTTGTTTGTTATCTGTAGGGTTAGCTGTTGGGGGTGGAACACTGGCACTAGCACTTGCGCCATTGTTGAATGCTCCGATCTCGCAAACCGGCTCTGCATAATCAGCTTGGTGATATCCGGCAGGAGGCTGGATGCCTAGCTGAGAACAGCCTTGTTGAACCATCATCTGACCGAGAGTTTCAAATGAAACACCTCGAAGGGCAGTGTCTGATAACAACTGTGGAAAAACGCATGAAAATATTAATAGACTATTAGTAATAACATAGACGGACAGATTGGTATATTTGAACATTTTATTTATAAACAAGATAAATATTTACCATTCATTTATCTATTCAGCGATCGAAATTTCAACTTGTTGAGTTAGTCGAGACTTTTAGTTTCTAATAGTGGCAGGTGGCAGGTAAACCTTGATAGGTAAACTAACTACTAAACAGAGCTATATGTTGAAAAATATGGTATGCTATTCAATGTTTCAATATTCAAAGCTTCCAGTTTACCAGAGATTACTAATTAATAATGTTATAGCAACCGACATAGATGATTGTCACAAGAAAAAGTCGGCTGCTGCAATTTCAACCTTTCTTTTTGTCACTGAACCCTATCTAAATTTTTAAAGATTGAATATTTTTGTGATAATTTCGATTCGTTGTATTCAACTTAGCCTCTTACTTATGGCTTTTTCTAGTGGATTGCACTGTTCTACAAAGTCCGGCAATGAAAAAATGAAATGAAAACATTCTTTATTAGGCGGCTCCTTTCTACCACTCAACCTCGGTAATAGAATCTCGCTAATTTTAAAATGTGGATAAAAAAATTCGAAAACTTTCGAATAATGACATCTGTTGAATTATGCCCCCTAATTTTGAGACACTGAGGCACTTTTCACAGGTTTATGTGTCATTTCTTCATTAATGGTTGCCATTTGCAGGGTGGGGGAAGAGGACTCAAAGTGAACAATCACAATCAGTGGCGGCGACTTCGTATTGGGGTGGTGGTGGTAAGGTCAAAGGTCCAATAGTGATGAACGTTGGCAGGCGGGGGAAGTTATTGCTGATCAAGCTTATGCTAGTGAAATAGGATAAAAGCAAAATAGAAATATGATTATTCTAGAATTCTAGTCAAGGAACAAAGTTCTGAACAGAGGAAAATGTCAATGAAATTGAAATATAAGTTCAATGGTAGCTGTTTTTGAAGTCAAAAACTATTCATAAGAATAGTTTAATTTGGAAAATTGTATATTTTGGCGATTTGATTTTATGTTTTTGGTGAAAATATTAGGCACAGATCACAAGTTGATAAGTCTGGTGACGTTCAAAGAGAAATGACACACAAAACCAAGGAGAAATTCTGAAAAAGCCTAGGCCAATAAGTCAAAAAACGGACATATAAGAAATGTCAATTTTGAAAAACTGTAATCTAAAATGACATGTTATCAAGTAGGCTATCCATCAATAAAAGTTAGTTTCATGTATCTTTATCATTTCAGAAACAAGCTTACGAAAATAGGGAAGATTCATGGTTCGACACTACTTTTGCTTGTTATTGCAGCAGCATGCGTTTTACAAGGCAATGACAGCAACTTAAAGCAGGAAGATGAGGAATATGGAATATACTATAGTAGGGAGACAATCAGCCTTGTTATAGATACCACGTTGTGGTAGAAAACAAAGTAATTTAATTTCACTACTTTTCAAAAGAACTAATAAACTTGCGCAAACAACATTGTAATGCCTGAAATGGCATCAAGAAAATGCTGGTTACATAAAAGCCATAAATAGAAAAGGCTTATTGATATAAATTGATTCAGAGTGGAGCAATGATGGGAAGCAGTTGAAGCAAAAGTATATTAATAAAGCCAGTTACACATACATCGATTTTTGGACGTACGATTTTTTGCCGTCCTTATGAATTCTATTGGATTAAACGGAAATTGACAAACATCACCTGTTTCACATAATCTGTTTAATCCAATAGAATTTATAAAAAAATCGATGTGTTTGTACCTTCGTTTCGGTTAGTGTTCTAAATGTGAGAAAATTTTTAATTTCCAATCATCTAGATTTTTCAATATCCAGAATAGATCTGGTCTAATTTCATCCAGATAACTGAAGATGCTCTATTATTTAATTAAAATTTGAAAAATTATTATTATAACACTAATTATTTGACATATCAATTTTTCATAACCAATATTTATAATAATCGACTATAGCCTATTTCATTTGCATGATTTTTTCAATACCTGGAGTTGTGTCTCATGGTTTCCTTCATGACCATTCCTGTAATAAATAATAAACAATTAAATAGTTAGCACTTGACAAATCTAAGACACGTAAAATACAATGTATTCAATAATATCATAGTGGAATCTTGAACAATAAATGAATTACTTGAAATAAATAGTAGGTTAGTAAGCCTAAGGTAGGCTGAGTTGCCTAAGAGGCAAGCTCAACTTCCACAACAAGAAAATTATCTCGATAAAGCTAGATTCCCACACAATGGTACTGTGAATGTAGCAGTAACCGAAAAGTGTTCTACTGATCGTGATCGTTGTCTGACAGTGACTTCAAGTCTAACTCAACAGTCAACTCAATGTTTTTAGCATCCACTGTTTACCAGTGCTGAGCCGATATTTAGAATCAGCCATTTATTTAGATTCTTCTATTGTTTAATTTTTTTAGTAAGTTATAAATAAGAAAAGTTCAGTTATTTTCAGTCCACTCACAACCGGTAAACCTACACCGAAGTAAATAGAAAATCTAACCCCAATTTCATGCAGATACGTTAGTGATTTCACAAAAATATCGTCGAGGACTTTCGTTGGTTTGTCAGTACGGCAGTGCAAATAGTAGGCCTACTGACAGCACTGAGTTGGCCCTGCGTCGGATGAGTCATTGATAAGCCATTAATTTGATCTGTCATTGTTGTGTGGGAATCCAGTTAAATTAAATTCTTCATTGAGGTGATAGTATGAATTTCAAATATTGAAGATCAGAGACATTCAGATAAAGATGGTTTCAGAATATGGTGTTGGTTTATGTAACGTTGATAATCCAATACAGTATTATATTTTGGGGAAGTAAAAAAACACATATGAATTCAATTTTTCAGGAACAAATGAACTTGGAAGTATAAACAGTAAAGTGTACACATTTTTAGCTTATGAAATGGTGATGCTAAATTAGGGTCTTTTTCCTCAAGTTTTCCATTGTTTTTTTTTCTTTATTTCTCAAGTATGAATTTACTTAAGATGATTGGATATGAATGTTTCCTAGGTTCTCCACATAATTCAAATTACAAAGAAATATTAGACTGGAATACAATAATTCTCATGATTCCTAATCAAGTCTCTCATTAAGAAATAACTGAATATTTATTAATTTAGACTAAAATGAAGATTTTTGCAATCCGTAGCGCTACATAATTAAAAAAAACCTGGTGATCGAAACGAGCCTGAAAGTCTCTGACTTTTTCACGAAAGGTTGCAAGCTCAAATGGAAAATGCTGATTCTATTTCTGGATGATCCAGCCGGGGGTCCAGGGGGCGAAGCCCCTTGTCTTGGAAGATGAGGCAAGCGAAGCGAGCATTCGAATTATAGAATGCTGAATAATTGATGAGCAATCACAAACATAATGGACAAAAATGGAAAATAGTAATAACCTTTAAATTTGTAATTTTCTAAGAATATTGCCATATATTAAAAATTGTGAATGACAAATGTTTACAATAATTATAGACAGGTTTTTGAATATTAAATCAAATCAATTTTTCTGTTTGATTTCAAATTTTTGATCGTATGGTATTCATTTCTGTTACCTAGTGCATAACGTAACTAACACTCACAAAAATACTGATTAACGAATTCTTCATACTGACGTGGAATACTGTACTGGATTGAACCGAATAATTTGTCAATAGACAATAATTTCGTCTGGCAGTTTTTGTAGTTTCCGGTTGATGAAATCATGTCTGGAGAATTAGTTAGCGATATCATAGTACATTGTAATTATTTTCCCCTTCCATGGTGTATGGAATAATCTAGAAAGTACGAATCATAGAGATAACTCGTATACAAAACTACGAATTATAGAGGTCGACGATAAGCCAGCGCTCGATTTTACTATGAATGATACATTGCTTTATTATGAATTATAGAGGTTTTTTCAAGGGACCGATCTTCCACCACGAATTATAGAGGTCTGAATTATCAAGTTTTTACTGTAATATACGCAGATTCATATCTTGAATCCCTGACATATCAGATACTACGAAGCATTGCTTAATAATGTAGTGCTTATTGACGAAATAGAACAAAACGAAACTAAACTAAGCGAAAAACATGTGGGGAGTCCGGTCACACAAGATGTAGGCTAAAATTAATCATCAATCGATAACTCAATAATAAAATGAATAATTGAATAAAAATAAACAATTAGATAAATGACACTTGAATCCCATAAATTTGAGAACTTTGGGATAACTGGACACAAAATTGGACAAAAATCATGAAGTGTAAACATAACCTATTTTCGGACAATTTCTATCTAAATTTGGGAAAGGAACAGTTTTGGATTTTAAGCCTGTTGTTCCTTTCCCAATCATTTATAGTTGATAATGATATTGTATGTATCTATGTATAAATAAATACATAACTATAGGTTTATTAAATTAAAAGTGAGGAAAAATGTGTGTACAAATCCACAGGCCTATACTTTGTCATCTTTATGACACTGTCTTATCTTTGGATAAGTTGATCCCCTGAAGACACATAGACATGTGTCTAGGAAGGATCAACAGTACAGGTAACCTAATAACTACTGTAATTTATCTGTACCAATCTGCCAATAGCCTACGTAGCAACAATAAAAAGATAAATAAGGAGTGTTATCGACGGACAACTTCTTAAGCAACACAAAATAGATTATAGGATATTATAAGGTAAGATTGATTAGTATGTCTAATTTGAAATAACTGGACTCGCCCTTCATTTGCAACACAAACAGAGCATAATAGTAGGCAAATCTTGATATATGCTGGAATCTTGGTTGAGCTTAAAAGATAAACTGATGGAAATTCATGAGACAGCTAGGTAGGTACTATTAGGTGGCTCATGTTAAAAATGAGTAACAGGAATACGGTAATTTGTGACATTGAAATTGAATGATAGGCCCAAGACTAGGATACACAAGTGAACATAACTTAGGCCTCATTTATAGCCTATAAGACAAATTAGAGTGAGGTACCCAAGACTACTTAACACAGCATACTACTAAATTGGAATGGAATTCCAGTCATGAGTCATGATTTTTTATCCAATCAATGGTACAGTATGATTTTCTAAATTAACTCGACAACAATGATACGCTGTAAACGTTCGGCTCAGCTGCCAACGCCAAGTTTTGTATAGGTTATAAAACTTCACATGCGATATCTGAATATATAAGAAATCTTGATAAATCCAAATTTATGCTTACCTTCTGTGGAATTCGTGAGGTTCTTCATTGTTTTTGATTTGTTCAGAACTAGAAGGTTCAGTTTTTACTGCTACCGAATCGCAATCATGTTTTTTTTCATCCATTATTACATACAGAACCAGAATTGATATTCAGTTACATCGATAACAATAATTGAGGAATATATATATATATAGATATTACTTCAGAATTATAACGCTTCAATCTAGTAAGAATATAACTTTTTCAATGAAAAATTACATTCCAGCCTAACCTTAGCCATTCCAATACCAACTTGTTTTCATGATGGTGGTGATGGATGGTGGGTATGAATTTTGATAAAACAACTGCCATTGTGTTTTAGGTGGAATGTAAAAGAATAGGATGAAATATATTTGTGAGAATAATTATAAAAAAAAATTGTCCTCAGCATATAAATTATAATCAAATATAGAATTTTTTCCACCTGAATGCAAAAATAAATTATAAAATGAATATGGGCCGTATTGCAGAAGGGTGTGCTCATGAGCATTAATTATTGCCTCGGGCGAGGCATGCAGCTATGGGCGAGAATTCGCCCTTCAACAATCTGTGGTACACTCACACAACTTTCCTTTCTCATTGAACGTAGGCCTAAGCCCCATTCTTAAAGGAGAATAATTTAGGGGAATAACATTATGACGATTGGCAGCAACATAATTATTTGAAACTACGATCAGACTACTGTATATGTGTATATATTATAATTGTTTTCAGAGTACTTTTTCCTTTGTGTAAATATTGTGAAATTCGATTATATTATTCAAAAGTCGTCAAAACAGTTGTTCTACAGATGAAATATCTCGACTATGTGTTCTTTTTATGAACCTACTTTTTATGAATCTCTCTTACCTCTTTTTATGAATCTTTTACAGTACCTACCTCATGCACGACAAAGTCTATTTCTCAGGGATGGGGTGGACCTCCCATTAGTTTCCCACAAAAAGGAGACTAGGAAAAGAAAACAAGCCAGTTAATAGAGTTGATAAATAACTATACAGGGTATGAATTTGAAAAAAATCGGTCAAGTCATTTTTGAGAAAATCGTGAAAAACATGGTTTTTTAGTAATTATCTGCCATTTTTCTCAAGAATATTATGGAGCTCCTGCAATTTTCCCAGAAATGAGACTAATGTCAGTCGATAGGGCTTATGAATAGCTATCCATGGTATAAATTTGAAGAAAATCGTTGGAGCCGTTTTCGAGAAAACTGTGAAAAACATGGTTTTTTAGTGATTATTGCCATTTTTCTCAAGAATATTACGGAGCTCCTGCATTTTTGCCAGAAATGAGACTCATGTCAGTTGATAGGGCTTATGGATAGCTATTCATAGTATAAATTTGAAGAAAATCGTTCAAGCCGTTTTTGAGAAAACCGTGAAAAACATGGTTTCTTAGTAATTATCCACCATTTTTCTCAAGAATATTACGGAGCTCCAGCAATTTTGCCAGAAATGAGACTCATGTCAGTTGATAGTGCTTATGAATAGCTATTCATGATATGAATTTGAAGAAAATCGTTAGAGCTGTTTTCGAGAAAACCGTGAAAAACATGGTTTTTTAGTAATTATCCACCATTTTTTCCGCCATCTTGGTTTGAATTTTATTGAATTTCTTATTGTCGGATCGTCATGGTATAAGGACCTTAAGTTTAAAATTTCAAGTCAATCAGTTAATTAGGAATGGAGTTATCGTGTTCACAGACATACACACACACACACACACAACACACACACACACACACACACACACACACACACACACACACACACACACACTCATACAGACCAACACCCAAAAATCATGTTTTTGGACTCGGGGGACCTTGAAACGTATAGAAAACTTGAAATTAGGGTACCTTAATTTTTTTGGAAAGCAATACTTTCCTTACCTATGGTAATAGGGCAAGGAAAGTAATATAGTAAACTATAGAGTGGCTGTTGGTGTGCTTACAGCGCTCTCAATGTGTTACACGGCCAACTAAGGGCAGCCATGACAGAGAGAGGCAAGATTTCAAGATGAGCCAGTCTGCCACTGCAGGAATAGAGGTGTTTTTGTGAATTAAATTGATTTCTATGACTAATTAGCATATTTATGATGATGATGGTATTGCAAACTTGACTGGAATGAACTATAAACATCAGCTTATATTATATGATCATGTTAGGCCGGTATTAGATAGTAATAGTATTGGACGGTAACATGAAAAAAGAAGAAAATATGATTTCTCACAACTCATTCCATATGATCTGCATATGACAGAAATATTACTGTCTAATACCGGCCTTAGTTTGTTATTTTTTTGACTATCATACTTTGCCTTCTTGTTTTGAACTTGAAGATAATGTAGATAGGCCTAAGTACTGTAAGCTGGTATCAAAGAAACGTCTTCATAAACTAGTTTTTTCGAATTCCCTACTCAAATAGCATAAAAAATAATTCAATTTTTAAAATAATAATTTTGCAATCACGGTATGGCATTTCAACTTAGTAGAGCACTTGTATGGCTAAGCAGTATTTAACACTGTAACTTGGGCTACATTAATTTCACCAAGGCTTCAAGAAAAGCAATTCTAACAATTAATTTTATGGATGCATAACAACTGTAATACATATATTTAGAATGCTCAATGAAAACTCAATGTAGTATTTATTTAATGTAACTGATTTGCACCTTGTCTTTTATGCAAATTTCCATTATATCAATAGGGCCATTCAAATTTTCCGCCACTTCTTGCCTCTCTCTGTCATGACTGCCCATGTTCAATTCGAATAGGAATAGCGGCCACTCAGCTATTCTATAGTTTACTATATTTTAGCTCATTGGAGTGGTGGCACAGCCATGGAAGAAAGAAGACACGTTCCATGAGCACAGCAGACACCATAACCTAATTTTTTTTCTTTATCGAGTATTATGGCCACCTCTTGAAAGTATGCTAGCCTTGTTAGCCCTGTTTATTAGTTAATGATGATGATAACTCATGGATGATAATGTTCATTTTACAATTTAAAGGTTCTATAAGTCTCCACTTCAGCCATCAATTGATACACTCCCAGAGTATTTCATTCATTTGGGCTAAAAATCTCGGTCTTTTATTGCATTCTTTCCAAAATTAATTTATAGAACTTTCCCAAAACGACTTTTCATTTTCACTTTATTATCTTCCATTTTTATAATCAATTGGTGATTGAAATATGAGATATCTTATTTCAATCACCAATTGATTATCAAAATCAAAGATAATAAAGTAAACATGAAAAGTCGTTTTGGGAAAGTTCTATAAATTAATTTTGAAAAGAATGCAATAAAAGAAACAACATTAACTTACAAGTTGCAGGTTTTTCATTTTATCGTAATTTTACTTTCAACATTCACATAGATTAATTGAAAATAGACATGGTAAATTGAGGATGAAAATAATATTCTACAGCTATAAAAGCTCTATTTTCTGTTCCCATAAATTATTCATCAACATTTTGGGTGGGCTGCAACTCCCCAAAATTTCTTTTGGGCTCTTTATAACAGAGCCCAGAATTTCTTCTCAGCTCTTTTTAATGGAGCCCAAAATTTCTTGGGCTCTGGCCCAACTAGGTCTCATGGAATCGGCACCAGTGGTCTTAGTTAAGCTTACTGTAAGTTCTGGATATAGTCCACAATGTTCATGTTCATACATGTATTTTTTGTATAAATTTATTCAAAATATCTTTAATACTTTCTAGGACATAACGTAGAGCATGGAAATATCTGCACACAATAAATATTATTTATCGATGAATAAGTTGTTTGTCTGTCAGTACTGTATACAGAAAAGTTCGAGGAGGCATCTACTGATGGGTTCACAGACGCACAGATTCTTACGAGCATTCGTATAGACGCATGCCTCGGCGTGCAGTGTGCGTCCGTCAGTACGCGTTCCACACATGCCTCATACAAAGATAGAGTGAGGCATACGTATGGGAACAGCTTGTTTTTTCTCTTACAAGGATTATTTTTCATAATAGGTTTGATTGAGGATCCTACTTGAATTAAGAAGAACTACTTCTCAGTGTCTTCAAAATTCTGGCCCACCATTTTGAATCCAACTTCTTTTTTTTTAAATAGGAAGGTTGTCAGGATACATGATAATGGCTATTCCTTGAGAATGCTAGAATAGTGTGAATTTTAGGTTCGTTTTACATTTTAGATCACCAGGTGAATGTGATCTTCCTGTTCAGTATATATAGTGCTATCATTTCAATAAATTTGAAACTATTAGAAGTTTCCATCTTTCAAACAATTCCTTTTCATGATTGATTCCTTTCAAAAATCTCACGTAGGACTCTCTTGGCGACTAATACTCTTGACAAGGAAGCAAGGATACGATTAATTGCAAGAAAACAATCAACAAATAATACTGTATATTAACACTTTAATGGACATTTATAAAATTGTATAGTTCCTGTTGGTAGATGTTTTTCAATAAAAATACAAGAACATTTTTATCTACCTTATTCAAATATATAAAATATAAATATTTCAACATAACGCATTATTATTTTGATCCTGTAAAATCACAACAGGGAAATATAGCACCTAATAAATATTATAATAGGTAGTTTGTAATGTTCATTGATGGTTTAGAATTCATTTCAAATGTTAATAAATAGACTTGTTCATCAATAATTTTTAATTAAAAGTCTTATGTATAGATAAAACTTGGAAACTCTATTATAGGAGGGAATTCATTTATTTATTATGAATTATTATTCTATAACTTTAAAATGCTAGGAATTTTATATTGAGAACGAGCAATTGTTTAGTAAGAAAGATGAATTAATTTTTTCACAACTTCAAGTAATTTGGCAAGACTGAATAATGCTTGATCAGTTATGAAAACTATTTATATGGCTCCATTGATTGTACAGCTGTTGTACAATTGACTACTATTCCAAAAATAATCAACTGGAGATTATGAGAATACTACAGAATTAGTATTAGAGCTTATTGTCTCATACTGAAGGCAAAGAAAAAAATTATGGTACCAGATGACAGTTATAGTTGAGATTTTTGAATGTATGAGTTTTTTTAAAATAATGTTAGAAGAGTTGGAAATAGGTCAGGATTGAGGGATCACAGATGGACCTTATCATTCCAATCGAACCTATTTCCAAGTTTTTATTATAATTGAATGAGTTCTGGAAGAAAAATAATCAATACCTTTCATAGACATCTGAAAATTAATCGTCGATATTTATTCAACTACATGTGTGTTCCCACTGGAGAAATGATTTTACTCACTAATACAATTTGCTACTATCGATTTAGGTACCTGCTTGTTTTGTCATTTAGCCGGAAGTTTGTGAAGTAGATACCTAAATAATCATTGTTCATTGGTTCACTATCAATAGTGATATCCATTCAAACTATAAATATGAAGATTGAAAATTCCTTGGAGCTTTTTTGTTATTTCCTCAAACTTGAAATTATCCTGTGTTTCCCAGAGAATTCAGATTTTGAATATTCTATTGTCAACTATAACATGAAGTTGATTATTAACTCAAAATGAGAATGAATTCAAATGTTGTAACTTTTGATACATTTTTACTACGGTAAGCCTGGAAATAAACGTTGTTTTATATAATGTTCGATCTCGTTTATTTTTTTTCAATTTCATATCAAATCACCACCTATATCACTATGAAGAGGGGTGAACATGAGCTCCCAGATGAGAGCTGTAAAACCCCAAAACAAGTTAGAGATGTCTTATTCCATTTTCATATTATTAGATTGTGATAAAGGAATAAGAACATAATTTTCTTTCAATCAATTCAAAGATCATCCTTATTTTGTTCAATATGATGGAAAGCGAAAAAAATTAGAGAATAATGAATAAGTTCTCCAGGTCTAGGTATTTTCAATAACTTATACTAAAGTTAATAGCCTATATCTCTATTCAATTTGTTATACAAGTTTATATCTTTCAAAATAGAAATAGATGACCTTCTTTATTATGATTTTTACTTTAAAACTCACTTTTTGTGGTGTCATTTATTTTGGAAATATTTTTTCTTACTTTATACAATTATATCAATTCGAAAAACTTGTGAAGTTATTATTTGCTGTGGGATGTGTTTAATGTTATTATCGTGAAGACCGAAATTTATCAATGTTCTATACAAGTTGCCTTTTGGCTATCCCTCTTCAATGTAGTTGAAGTGAATTTTGAATTTGTTACCTTTTAACAGCATTTTTTTGGATTTGATTTTTCTTTCTACTAGTGTTAATTTTTGTTGGGATTTGATTACTTTTTGTATTATAGTGATTTCTGTTTTTGTTGAAGTATGGTTGGAAATCTATTCTATTAGTTTTTGAAAATCGATTTTATTTTTATAGGAAGTTGATATTTCCAGGTCTATCTATGAGAAATGATTTCATTAAGTATTCAAGTTTGACGGAATATTTCCGTTGGATTTTGGTTCGAAATTGATGTTATAAGCTTTTTGAGAATTGATTGTATTTTATTTTAATAATTTTTATTTTTGTTGAATATTGTTGAAAGTTGATTTCATCAGGTTAAAAAGATCTGAGAAATGATTTTATTATGTATTTTAGTGATTTCTATTTTTGTTGGAAACTGATTTTATTAGTTTTTTTTTTTAGAATTGATTGTATTTTGTATTTGTTAATTATCATTTAATCATTTGGTTAGAAGTTGAAGGTTTTATTATCATTTTTTTCAAATGTATTTCATTTTGTATTTTAGTGATTTTTAATTTTGTTCGAGATAGATTTCATCAGTTTTTTGTCTGACTGATTAGGCCTGAAGTTTGATGAATAATTTTTTTGCGCTCTCAGAACTATAAATTTTAATAGGCCTGAAATAAATATTACTTCATGAAACATGATGGGAGAATAATCAAGTATGTTAATTGTTTCATTTCAGCCTGACGCTCCAGCCAAATATTTCTTTCAAATCTCACTTAATATCGGAATTCAGATATTTTAGGCTGTGAACGTGAACAGAGTTTTATAATACTCTTATATATCTATGAAAGACAAAAACTACAATATGAAATAGTTGTCAAAGTTGTTAATCACATGTGACACATTGAGAAGATCATTGAGATATATACTTAATTCCTTGATATTCGAATTATAAATGAAGGCTATATTTATTAGTATTATTATAATATTATTATTCATTTTCAACAATACATTAAGAACAACAATAATATAGTCAACAGCAATATAATATTTATAATGATCCCACATTTTGATACTTGAAGAAGTACCCGATTAAAACAAGAAGTAATAGTTGGTTCTTATAATCACAAACAATAACAATCCTTCGAACATATACGCTAGCCTATGACAGCAGTTGGAGAGGTAAATGGAAAGGGAAGCAGTAAAAAACTCGAGCTGCTGATTTGGATTTGGACCAGATTTGATCGAGGCACTTTGAATGTAGAGGCAATATTTCACCAAGTGGCAGTGTGCTGTGCTATAAGTGAGTTTTCTCCAGAGAACCTTGGAACGAGAGAGGTCTACCTTTACGTTCTTGAACTAGCAGCCTGTGGGCAGCTCTATCCATCTCTTCCTGGGTCATGTCCATGGCTTCCTGCATCTCCCGTGATGTGTTTCGCACAAAGTCAGCATCACAAAACTTTCCCAGGCCTTGTTCGACTAACACCTGTACAGTCAAACAAGACATTATCAAATGCACAAATAATAACAAACGTCACTAGAACTGAATAATATACAAAAAATACTGTAAAAATTTGATGCACTGAAATATCAAAGGACGCTCAGAATGTGGTGATGTGTTAGGTAGTGCAGAATAGTTTCTGAAGTGCAGCAAACATACTTTGCACGTATCAAATTTTTCTCATTCACCATTGAATAAATGGTAGCTTTACATATACTCCTTGGCTTTTCTGTTATTTCATCATGGATAAAAATTATAAACACATGAAAAACACTAGTGGGGTACTCTGAAGGATCTAAAAAAATTGTTTAATTATTATATTTTGCCTGAGAACACCTGAAAGTCAATCAACTTAGTAAAATACAAATTAATGTAATAGGCCTACGACCAATTGTTAAGAAAAAGTCCTGGTTCTAGAGATATTTCATAAAACAATTTGTATTCTATTTGTATATCTGGTATTCTATCAAAAATAATAAACAAAATATGTTTTTATATGAATTAAGTATAAAATATGAAAGTCTTCTGAGCTCTCTGGGATGGAGGGCTGACCTGGCCGCCTGGAGCCGCCACTGATGCAATATGGAGTTCTAGCAAAGTTTATCAAGATGCCACAAAAATCTAAACCGTGAATGCATATACAGGGTGGGTGAAAATTCCGAGAACGGCTTAATATCTCATAAACAAAGGTAATTTGACGATCGGTGTGATTGGGGATTCGGGATCCTACTCAAATTGAAAATACTACTTCAGTAAGACTTTAAAAACTGGTCCAGCATCTTGGATCTGCCATTTTGAATACAACTTCATGTTTTTTAGGTGAAACACCGCAGGCCCTAGTTCAAAAATTGCCACCACGTAGCGCTTTAAAATCATGCAAAATATTTCATGCTATTACTCGCTCACTATTAGAGTAAAACTTGTTTTGAAAACTGATTTATTCTTCTAATATCTATCTCCATGCCGCTACCATGTCGATTTATTTTTATTTTTTATGTAAACAAAAATAAATTTCTTAATTTCAAAGTGAACAATTTTTTCAAGAATAACAGGTAGTCATTTTGAAGATTTGATGATAAAATGTTTTTATCATTTTTCAGCTTGAAGATCGAACCAGTGGTTCCATCGGAATCATATTTACAAGTTTTATCTCTATGATTTTTTATGCGCTCCTACCCACCACCCCATCCACACGTCACTCAGGCACTTTCCACCCCTACACACAAGTCACTCACCCACCACCCCACCCACAAGTCAGCCTTCATTCTTAGTGCTCAGGCTGGTCACAACTTTTCTTAGTTCTTCAGCTTGTTCACTTGCCATGTTGACAGTGATCGTGGCTAGTTCAAGGACATAGTATTTCCAGGTGCACTTCCTATATAATTTAGATTTCCGTATTATATATGTTTCTCTGGCATTTTCGGCCGGTAAAATGGATTCAAGACTTCACAACTTCATAGGAAGATGGTCATGCGATACATTATTTGAATACGGAATTTTAAGACAAAATGAATGGTGAAAACCGCACATCGATATCTCAAACCGTTTGGAAGATATTCACTTTATTAGTCAATAGTCAATACCCCTTATTTATTTAATTTCTGATTTCAATTCAATTCAATAATTCTTTATTGAGGTATTCAGCACACAATGATTAATGATTAGAACAAATTTTTTTGATCTAGACTAAACTACATGAATAGCTATAGTTGAATGACTAAATCGATAGACATACAGAAGAATCCAATAATCAACAAAGTCTTGAAGGTCTTATTTTGCAAAACGTAAATTAAATAAGTTACATGATAAAAAAAAATACAAACCTCCATTAGAAAAAAAAATAAACATGTAATGAATAGCCTACACAATACCCAATCAAAGTGCTCTGACCCAGCAATAAAGGTATAGTCCCACATGAGTCATAGACTTGTGTGTGGGACGAGTACCGTCATATACTAAGTAATTTGAAATTGAAAGTGTCAAATGAAAAATTCAAAAATGAAAGGAAAAAATAAAAAGTTTTGAGCAAAGAACAGCAGCAATGAGAGGAGATAAACAAGAATCAAGGTAGGTACATAAAAGGCGAGTCATTTATATTATAGTTTTGCAGATGGCAAAAATGTTTCCTGATTCCGAAGCTAGGGGACTTCTTAAACGGTAGATCTGAGTTACTCTTTTATAAATTAAGAGTACAAAGTCTCCAGCAGATGTTCAGAGTTACAGGCACCAGTCTCGTATAACCAATTACAAATAATTTTTTTGTAAGCAAGAATACCAACAGTGGGATCAACTATTTCTCTGTTTGGGGCTTTTCTTAATAGGATGTTGGAAACATAAAACGGGTTTGTGCGGTTTATTGATTTAATAATTCTAGGGACCTGTAGGCCCACATTTGCAGAGCTTCTAGTATTGTAATTATGCGTTACTTCTGTGACAATACAATCCCTATTTCTGAATGTAAAAACAAGTACATTTTTTATATATATTTGTCTGAGAGTCAGTATTCTGGAGTAATTGAAAAGTGCTTCTGTGGGGTACTGCTTCTCTAATTTCAAGCCTGCTTTAATTATCAGCTTCTGTATAATATACAGAGGCTCTAACGTAGTTTTAGCCGCTCCACCCCATGCAATTATACCATAACTAAGAATCGATTGGACATAGGCAAAATAGACTGACTTAATTTCTTTTTCATTTAGTATGAAGCTAAGCTGGTAAAATATATAGATCATTTTTCGGAGCTCACGTTGCAAATTGATTATATGATTTTCATATCTAAGATTACTGTCTATCATAACACCTAGATAGTTGTAGCTTTTTACTCTCTCAATTGTCTGGCAATTGCAGTCAATGCTATAGTTATCGTCGCAAGAATGGAGTTTCAGCATCAAGTCATTAGGGGGCTCACTTGATGTTCTAAGTGCGATAGGCAGACATTTTGTCTTTCCCACATTCATGGTAAGAATGTTTTGATCACACCATGCCTTCAGCTTCTTCATTCCTATTTCGGCTTTTAGGTAAGTTTCATTCCAGCTTGCACCCCTGAATATAACTGCAGTATCATCTGCGAATAGAAACAGCTCTCCTTCAATATTAAGCTTATCAATATTATTTATATAGATAAGGAACAAAACCGGCCCCAGGGTACTGCCCTGCACCACACCGTATTCCACATCACTAACTCCACTTAGTTTCGACCCAATGGAGACAACTTGTTTTCTGTCACCAAGGTAACTCTTGAACCAGGCCAAAGCCAAGTCCCTCACCCCCATAATCTCCAGTTTTGAGAAGAGTATACTCCTGTCAATCGAATCGAACGCTTTGGCCAGGTCAATAAATACTGTTAGAGCTTTCTCATCTCGATTGATTGCCTCCATAAAAGTGTTATTTATGGAAAAAAGTGCATCTGAGGTATTCTTACTCCTTCTAAAGCCAAACTGAACATTAGAGAGCAAGTTGTTCTCCTCCAAATAGCTCTGCAGTTGCACCTTGACACATTTTTCCAATAGCTTTGACACTACACTTAGCAGGGATATGGGCCTATAGTTGTTCATATTATCTTTACTACTGGTCTTGTGATTCGGTATAACCTTGGCGACTTTCAGATCATCAGGAAATACACCAGTTTTCAGGCTCAGATTTATAAGGTGATTTAATGGGACCAATAGAATATCAATATTGTCTTTAATTAAACTGTACTAATCCCATCAAAACCTGGGGCCGAGCCACCTCGCATATCTCCTACAATCTTTAAGAGCTGACCTTCCGTGACTGGCTGTATTTGAAACTGTAAATTGGGATTGTTACACAAAGTGCCTTCATGAAGTTGTTCCTGTGAGGGGGGAGGCAACTCTGCAGCTAACTTACTTCCTACTTTTGAAAAATATTCATTAAAAGCATCTGCCACCTCCACTATGCTCTCTTCTCTGTCATCCTCAATATTTTCAAGAAAAAGTTGTATGGGGAGTTGCTGTTTTTTTACTTTAGTTCCATTGTACTCATTTATTATTTTCCAAAACTTTTTCGGATTATTTGCATTATCAGTTAATTCTTTCTTGTAATAATTAATTTTAACATATTTCAAACTTTGACTGAGTCTATTCCTGAATGAACGAAAATTATGAAGTAATTGCTGGTCGCCAGGGTTATTTCTAACTAGTTTACTCATCCTATCCCGTTTTCTAATTTCCCTTATCAGCTCGGTAGTAATCCATGGCTTGAGTTTTTTGGGGCATGTGCGTGCTTTAAAAGGCTTTTCAGCTTTCTCCTTTAACTGACAGATTATTCTCAGAAAGTGAGCACAGCAGGTGTTAGCCTCCTGTTGCATTGTTACCTGATCCCACGATTGTGCCTCAAGCAAGGATCGAAATTTTACCTTATTGAAATAAGTTTGGTGTGTGTGCATAGGTCTAGGTTCGACTTGTGGTTGGACTATTTTGCATAAGACAGCCCAGTGGTCAGTTACATCAGATTTCAAGATTCCCGCGTTGACTGCGTTGCAGTCTGGATGCTTGACAAAAATGTGGTCGATACATGTCTGAGGATAGTCGGTAACTCGGGTAGGTAAATAAATGCCTTCAGTGAATCCGTTCGAGTACATAATGTCCAAGTATCTGTCTTTATCATTATGCCCTCTGTTAACGGGTAAAGTGTCTATATTAATGTCACCTAAAAATAAATAAGATGTGTCTCTTTTTTCAAAATTACAGTAAAATGTCTCTAAATCATTAAGGAACAAATCAGAGTTCATAGCTGGACTACGATAAATCAAAATGATGGAATAATTTCTATCATTCAACTTAAAATCTGTTTTCAAGCCAGATGCCTCGCCTAATTTTATTTGATCTGTTTTACTGTTTAATTTGGAATCAATATAAACCACCGTACCGTCACTCCTATTCCATCCCGCAACCGTACTGAATACTTCGTATCCCTCTAATTGTGTTAAGATTTTGTCATTATCAATCCACGCCTCACTCAATGCAATGAGATCAAACCTTACCTTCAAACTCTCCAGAACAGTCAAAGCCTCGTCTATGTTCTTATGATAGCTTCGTATATTAAAGTGAATTATTTTTAGACTATTCGCCCCTTCTCCCTCATAAAACTGTCTCACATCATCGTGCTCATTAAAGTATTCGCACTTTACATGGCCAAACTCATCTAAACCTACATTGCCTCTGCTCTCTCCCATATAATGTTAGGCTATATGAAATAGAAATAATGTGTTTATATAAGGCTTAGGTAAAGCCTGGATATGGAACGGATAGATTGTAGATAAGAAAAAATAAAGAGAAAAAAAAATTATATCATATCATAAAAAAAGAGAGAAAAAAAATAGCTGACTGCTCAACCGTGCACAAAGAATATAATAAACAATGTTTAATGACTCTTTTCGATGAGGAAGTGATAAATCTTTATAGCTTCCCATTTAAAATGAAGTGCAGTTATCATTAATTATTCATTTCAATGTACGATAGAACATGATATAATAAAATGTTCAAAACTCAAATTTCAACTCATTCTTGTGTGTGCTACAACTAAATAATAAAAATCCATCGCATAATAATCCACAGGCATACAAAGACATTCACACCCATTCATACTCATAAATGAAAGAGACAGGCAATAGAGGAGAAAGAAGTGCTGTAGAAGTCTACTTGAATTAGGAATTAAAATCTTTATCCGAGAATGATAAGATAATCCAGCTGTGAGGAAGACTGAATATTGTGTATCGAAAACTGATTTTTAAACTTCATACTGTGTACGGGTTACGTAAATTGACACAATATCTTGTTATCATAATGATAATCATTATCCTCCGATTCTTAGCTTATTTCTTTTATACCGTTCGAATCCTACACCCCTGCCTAAGTCAGTTATATTTTGTAACTCTGATTGAATAAACAATACCTATCTCATTCATTATCACTCTCTCGCTCCACCAGACAATTCTCACTCACCCCCCCTCCCCCTCTCATTCACTCTTCCTCCATCCTTCCACAGATTCATTCAAGTCTAATAACAATGCCAATCTTCGGCATGGCACAGATATCACTATTTAATCAGCTAGAAAGTTGCTACTAACGATGCATTTTTCCTAAATACAGTATACTGAATTTTATCAAATATATTGAATAATCATTCATTCACTCATACACTCATACGCACATACTCATACTCATACTCATATTACACACACACGAAAAAAAATAACAACAATAAAAAGTAACTTAATGCTATAGTGTTCATCATTAAGTTAGTCCAAGCTCATAGCACATTTATTTCAGTTCAATTTTTTTCTGTGCTCAATTTTTTCAAGTCGTCCTCACTCCCTATTACGTAGACTCTGCCTGCATCCTCCTTCCTTACTTTGACCCGGCCGACCCGATCGGCCCACACGTGACGCACCACCTTCTCGCTCTGCGCCCTCTTAGCCATCGCGAATAGCTTCCTTCGTCTCGGTGTTAGCGACTGGTTCAAGTAGATGTTGTGATTTCCACTCATGTTTATGTTGTTAGTAGTGAAGCTCTTACACAACTTTCTCTTCGACAGTAGAGCGTCCTTAACACCTTGCTGGACAAATTTAACAATTATTCCCGCAGGCATATTTATATTTTTATTTTTCGGCAGCCAATGGCACGCGTCGATCGATGTATGATCCAACGCCACGTCCAGAGCTTTACCAATCTCCACCACCCTATCATAACAGTTCTCTCCCTCGGTTTCTGGTACCCCAAACACTTCTATCGTATTTCGTCGGCCATACTGTTCTTGGTCGTCCTGTTTGAACTCCCACTCGAGAAGTCTGCTATTCAATTTAATATTCTCACTGACCAGAGCGTCGATCTGTCGTTGCTGCTTGGCGATTTTAGCAGAATTGGCCTCCAGTTTTTCCAGAACGGCTGCTATCTCTGAACTAAGTTTTCCCAGCAGTTCATCTTTCAGAACAGATAGTAGTTCAGTCATTTCCCCCAGCGTTACTGGCTCACCACTTCGCGAAGATGAAATTGAAGATTTAGCGTGCTTAACGGGGGTCGAGTCTGATTCAGATCTCTGCCGACGCAACACACCAACACACTTCGCGCAATTCCAGTCCTTGCCTTGCAAAACGTCTAAATCGGGGTCTTTGAGGTCGACACACTTAGCATGATACATATTATTACAGTTCACGCAGTTAATTTTTGATTTGGCGGTACGGTTCACCGGGTTATTACAAATACCACATGAACTCATTTTGATTCAGATAAACAAAAAGAACTTTTCTATTCGTACGGGTCACCCGATATTTAAACAAACGAGTCTCACAGAAATTCGAATTATTGCACGGCTGTACAAAATGTTTTTAACAATTCATCACAGTTCACTTTCAAGTCAAAACCGAATCGACAAACAGATAAGACGAGAGCTCCGAGGAATCAACTGTTCTCAACGAGCTCCGAGCTGATACAAAATACTATTTGCATGGTATTGACTAATAATTTGAATATCTTCCAAACGGTTTGAGATATCGATTTGCAGTTTCCGCCATTCATTTTGTCTTGAAGTTATGTATCGCAACCTTCCTATTTAAAAAAAAGTTACATTCAAAATGGCGGACCAGAATTTTAAAGTCACAGTGAAGTAGTATTCTTGATTTAAATAGGATCCTCAATCACACCCACCGTGAAATCACATTTTTTATGAGATACTAAACCGTTCTCATACTTTTCACCCACTCTGTATAAGTTTTTAATTGATGTACATTCTAATTGGGAAGCAAAGGATACGCCTGTCATGTGGTAAAAACCAAACCCTGCAATCAAATGGTGAGTTGTCTATTGATAGTATCAATATCAACTTTATCAATATCAACAATATTGATTGATCAATATCAACGTTAACAGAGTTGTAATGATCAATGTGAGATCAGCTTTATTTTGCGGACCAGAGCGTTGGAATTTGTAGTAGGTAGGTACTGAGAATATTTCTTATGTCACTAAAACTATTTTAATGGGGACAGAAGCTGACCTATTGGGACTATTGACATGGGTTGAAATTTATTGTTTACGATTCCACCGGCGTTAAAGGAGGGGTATTGTTCTAAATTCTTCCTTGAACATTCCATGCCTCCATTGAGATAGGTTTCACCATTCAAAGTTAATATCTTTTCTGAGGATAAGAAAATAATTTTATTTTTTTACTGCTTCTGTTGTATGCGGATGATCTCATACTTTTTGCTCATACTCCTGTTGACTTGAGAAGGACACTGGATGCACTGAATGATTGCCTACTGTTAGATTTTTTTTATTTACTATTGCTATCTAGTCATGAGATTAATGAGCAAATTTTATCGAACCTAATCTACTAAATAATAATTAAATACAGTGGAACTCTCACTGGAATCTCTTACTGCTAATGATAATATTATGTACTTAAATTAAATAATAGTACTATAAGGCATGATTTTATTGTTTCACTCAATCACTGCTCTGCTTTTTCACTTGAAACCACTTGCACTACACTAATTCAAATGGCTTTCTCCTTTTGAGCCTCCACACCAATCCTCCGTTGTCTAGCAGCTGGATTGCTTCGACGTTGATGTGTTGGTGGAGCCGTGCTTCATGACTCTCTGCATACTGCTGAATCTCACAGGATACCAGGTTGACTCCCAGATCTCTATGGATGTCGCTGTTCCGCACATACCAAGGAGCATCAACGATGTTTCTGAGCACCTTGTTTTGGAATCGTTGAATGATGGCGATGTTAGTCGGTTTGGTGCAGCGCCACAATTGGATACCATAGGTCTAGACAGGTTTGAAAATCTGTTTGTACAGGAGAACTTTGTTTGGTATTGAAAGTGATGTGTTTCTCCCAATAAGCCAGTAGGATTTCTTGTATTTTATGGTGAGCTCTTCTTTTTTCTTTTGACATGCTCTTCCCAGCGAAGCTTGGCATCAAGAGTCATGCCGAGATATTTAGCAGAATTTGCATGTGGTAAGTTGATATTATTTAAGCTGATTGGATGGTACTCATCAGCTCTCCTGTTGATGAAGTTGACGTGAATTGACTTGCCCTCATTGAGTTTCATCCTCCACTTTCTGGCCCAGTCCTGTATTCTGTTGACAGATCTCTGGAGCTTTTCTGTTGCAGTATGAACATCGCTGTTGACTGCTAGTAGGGCGGTGTCGTCTGCAAACGTGGCTGTGGTATTCTCCTCCAGATTAGGAATATCACTGGTAAAGAGAAAATAAAGCACTGGCCCCAAGACACTTCCCTGTGGAACTCCTGCTTTTATCTCTCTCAGATCAGAATATGAATCTACATACTCGACTCTGAAGTACCTGCCACCCAGATATGATTGCAATATTTCTGTGAATTGCTTGGGAAGCATTTTCTTCAACTTGTAGAGAAGTCCATCATGCCATACTTTGTCGAAGGCTTGCCCTATGTCAAGAAAAGCTGCTGAACAAATCTTTTTTTCTTCCAAACTCTTCTCTATTACATTAACTATCCTATGTACCTGGTCAATTGTGGAGTGCTTTTCTCTGAAACCAAACTGATGATTAGGAATCAATTGTTTACTCTCTATTATTGGCTTGAGCCTACTCAATAATAACCTTTCAAACAACTTTAATAACACAGGTAACAATGAAATCGGCCTATATGAAGTTACTTCATATGGTTCTTTTCCTGGCTTGAGCAGCATTATAACTTCAGCTACTTTCCAGATTCCTGGTACAAATCTAAGTCTAAATGAAGCATTTAGAATGTTTGTTAACTTGGTGAGTGCTTTCCTTGGCAGATGCTTCAGGACTAAGCCAGTTATCAAGTCAAATCATGGAGTTTTCTTTGTATTGAGAAGCTTAATTTCCTTTTTAACTTCTTCCACCGAGACACGTAGAATTTCTTGATTCTCTTGCATAAAATTTTCATCAGTTTCTAAATCTTGTTTCTGTGGTCCATTATTTGGCTGGAAAACTTTAACAAGATGATCTGCGAATGTCTGTGCTTTTTCTTCATTGTTTCTGGCCCATTCTCTGTTTTGCTTTCTGATAGGAGGAGCTTGTTGAATAGGTGTTTTCATTCTCCTAGATGCCTTCCAGAGCAAGTAATCAGTGTTTTTTCCTCCTGTTAAGTTGCGCAAGTAACCATTGATCGATTCATTTTTAATAGATTGTATCTCTATTTTCAGCTCTTGAGTTAGATTATTCAGCAATCTCTTATCTTGGGGAGAACGTGATTGCTGCCATTTTCTTCTACCTCTTCTTTTCTCCGCAATCATTTCTCTTATTTCATTTGGGTAGTTATTTCCAGTTGTTCTTCTTCTACTTGCTTGTGAAGTATTACACCATGCTGCCTGTTGTATATCGGTTACAAATTTTTCCAACTCGTCATCGAACTGATCTGCATTTATTAGTGGTGAATTAAGATGAATTCTTCCCTCCAGCATTAATTTTGTTGAAAGCCATTCCAATCTGTATGCTCATTAACTAATGTGGTGCAAGGGCTTTGTTTCTGAAAAATAGTGTCACTCAACTTCAGGATGATAGGGGAGTGGTCTGAATTAATATCAAAGATTTCCTCAATTTGTAAATTATTCAATGAAATATTCTTTATAAGAAAAAAATCTATAAGATCAGGAATCTTTCTTGTGTCCGTTCGCCAGTAGGTTGGTTTTCCGGTTGAAAGAGCTACACATTCTGACTCTCTTATTGCATCATAGAGAGCTTTTCCTTTAGCGGTTGTTAATCGTGATCCCCAATGTATATGCTTTGAATTGAAATCACCACCAAGGATGAATTTCGTTCCCAACATATTGAGCATTGATAAATATTCTTCTTTTCTATTGGAATATCTAGGTGGACAGTAGACAGCTGCAGCTACAAATCTATAATTTACTGCTTGTACAGATACGCCTGTTAATTGTATTCTCTCAGTTTCTACTTTAACTTCTTCATTATGTTGTAAGTTGTCTCTAATTATGATTGCACTTCCCCCTCTTGCAACATTGTTAGGGTGTAGGGCGTGGTAGGTCCTATAACCTTTGAATTTTATGTAACACTGCTTAGTAAAATGTGTCTCTGAGATAAGACATATATCTACGTTACCTATGTTTAGAACTGCTTCCAACTCCTGTTGTCGTTGTAAGAGTCCGTTTGCATTCCACTCCATTATTTTCAGCGAATGAATCATCTTGATTTCTGTTGTCTAGTATTCTCTAATTTCTCGAAGCGAGATTGAAAGGATGAAATTAATTCCTGTTGGTTATCAAGTTTACTTAAGATGAGCTGTAGGATTTGTTGGGTGCCTTCCACTACTTCATCTTTCTTTATCTGTTGTCTAGTTTCTTTGGAGACGATCTCGGCGAAGGTCGCTCTCTTCTTACTTGGTTTTTGTGCTTGGGAGTTAAACAAATTTTGAGCTTGGGAATTTGTTACATTATTTCTCGGTAAATTCTTATTGGTTATCCTACTCGAGTTTCTGATCTTCTGTAACTCAATTGCCACAGTACATCCACGGTAGCTCGCCGGGTGTCCTTCTCCACAATGAATGCACTTTGGCAGAGCTTCCCTGGGCTTTGGTTTATCTTCCGTTTCATGTTTTCACGCACACTTCACACATCTGGCTTCCTTATTGCAGTAGGATTGCATGTGATTGTAGGACTGGCAACGCTTGCATTGTGGTATAATTTTTTTTTTTCAATGCTTGGACTTGTACTTTGCAACCCAGGATAGTATCAAGTTCAAATACTTTCTTGATATTCTCCTCTGAACTAAATGAAACAATAAACATGTCCAATGGTTCTTTGGTTTTCCACTTCAGCTTATTCACCTCTACTAATTGGAATCCTCTTGTCTTCAAATCATCCATTATTAAGTCCGTGCTACAAGAGTGATAAAGATTTTTTATCATCACTCTTATTGGTCTTAATTGCTTGTTTTCATATAAATGCCAGTTATAGCTTGCATTGATAAGTTCTTTCGTGATATTGCGGTATGTTTCTGAGTGAACTGCATTCACTTTAAAAGTCTCACTACTCAAGAGCTTGATCCTAAATTTTTTCAAGCTCTCTAGGAGAGTATCCAAACTCTTTATACCATCCACTATGATAGGAGGCGGTGGCATTCCCTTTTTCTACTGTGAGATGAATGAGCTCAGAATCAATGCAAATGAGACAATGGTAGAGACATTTAGTAGAGGAGGGCGTATACCTTGTGTTCTGAATGGATTATTTGTCATAAAAGATTGGAGATTGTCAGGTCCTGTGAATACCTTGGTTCCATTATCTCTTGCTCTTCAGTTGTGGAACTGTCAGTCGGAAGGTCTGTGCGTAAAGCAAAGCTTGCATCTGGTAAGACAACATCATAATGAAGAGAAATATTCACAAAGTTGATGAGTTGTGTGCAATCTCTTACCCACATTTTCCAGAGTCTGTGGAACACATGCTGTCCGAGTGTTCACAATATAGTTCCCATTCGTGACTAATAAGGATTGTCCCAGTGTTTGCGAATGACATGAGATTTTTTACTATCTGAGAGGCATTAATTTTTCCCATTTTGTTGATCAATTGTTGATGAATCGGTCTTTTTGTTTGTTGTTTGGTTCGAAAAAAATACATAATAAATTATATATAAACAATAAGAAAACTTCACTGGGATAGAATCAGAGACTGACCACAAATAATACTAAAATACCGTAACCTATAACCTTAACCTAAAATCAAACCTATAATCTTCCAATGACCTATCTTAAAAAGTCTACTTTATATTTTGTGATACATTAATTTGAAATCCTTCGATCAAATATTTTCAAATATAAAATTGAATAAATTAAATTATTTTAGCAAGTCTTATCCTAATTTAGCAAAGAATGACTTAGGCACCTCTCGAATTTTTAATAGCTGGCTTTGAGGTTTGGATGTTTTCGTGATATCTTCATCTCAGTTTTAAAAGATCCTGTTTCTACTATTTGATGACTTTCTAAGCTACCTACTTAAAAATCAGCTGTTTAAAAATCTGTGTTTTACAAATTCTGTGTTAAAAAATAAAATTACTTACTCGTCCTACTAGACTCTCCGCTGATCCTATGACTTCAGGGAAATTAGGTCTCCTGTCAGCAGGACTGCCAGGAAGGGAATGACTTAGTCGTTCAGCTGTCAAGCTTCCATTTGACTCTTCTATGTGGGAGCCTCCTATCGAAAACACCATACATAACATTGAGAAACTGTAATTCACATGATAAAATTTTATATAAATGCTTAAATAATATTGTTGAATTCAGGATTTTCAATCATGAGCATTATCAAACCAGAAATCAATAATAATCGTTACGTGATAGTTCATTTCTTTGATTAGTGTGGAGTAATAAATAAGTAAAATAGAAAAGTAAAGTGAACCCCACCTAGATAGGAATAATCTGCTATGTTAATTTGATAATTTGATGCTTGATTGTACTCAAATTACGGTATTGATTTATAAACTTTCTCTTGCTTCCTCCTCTTTATATCTTACACTTTTCTCTCTCTTTTTTATCAAGTTATTTGTATTTTATCATTCTTCATATTCCAATGATTTAATAGAGTAGTACTGTCACATGGTTACACTTTATGGTTGCTATGGGCAACCAACTTAATGATTACATTGTTTATAAGTTATTCAGTTTGTTTCCAACTACATAATAAAATGGATGTTAATTGAACATATAATATTCATTACTTTAGAACATAACATTGGCGACGAGGGTGAAAATTGGATAAATTGATAATGCCGAAGAGAAATACTACGGTGCCGACGAGGCACAAGGAAGGAAACGATTCGGAACAGCAACTAAATGTACAAACAAACAACCTTCTCAAACCAAGAGAATTGGCGATAGACCCACAGCCTACTGCTGAAAGGGATTGGCATCACTGGAGAAAGACTTTTGAAAATTTTTGCAGGTTACTGGAACGAATCCTGAATACCAAATGATGATGCTGACAAATTTTCTATCACCTGCACTATAAGGAATAGTGGAAAACTATTCAACGTATAAGGAGATAATGTCCATGTTGGAAGAAATGTTTGTTAAACCCAAAAACGAAATTTATTCTTGATACTGTCTTGCTACAGCGAAACAACAAAATTGTGAGTCAATCGATCATTTTTACACTGAGTTAAAAAGGCTCAGCTTAGCATGTAATTTCACTGGTGTAACTACCGAAGAGAATAGAAACGAACACATAAGAGATGCTTTTGTTTCGGGGTTAGATTCGACAGAAATAAAAAAAAACTTTTTCAATTAGGGAATATGAGCCTGAAAGAAACTGTAGCTCAAGCACGTATTTTTGAAATCACTAAAGCACATGCAGATTCATTCAAAAATACATACATGAAAATGGAGTGAATCAGATTAGCAATGGAAATAATCGTTATAAGAATAATACTAAAAAGGAGTTTACAATGCAAAATGAAACTCATAGATCTAAATCACAAACATTAACATTTGAAAAACTAAAAGGGAAATGCTATCGCTGTGGCTCACCACATCATCAGGCATTTGGTTGCCGTCACAAAGAAACAATCTGTAGGAGATGTGAAAAAGTTGGTCACATAGCAAGTGTATGTTTACAGAAGAAGTCTCAATTAAAAATGAACTACAAGCAACATCAAAACGAAAATGAGGCGAATGAAGAGTGCGAAAACGACTATGTAATTAATGCTATGAATAAATAAAATAAATAATAATAAAAACTTTTTATCGTCAAAAACAATGTAAGAAATGAAATTATAATTAATAATCAATAATCTAGAGACTAAACCAATATAATAATTGATGAATCTTATGATTATTATATACATTTTATGGTAATATACATCCCCTTGACAACAAATACTCGCATGCAAGGGAAGCTTCCCTGTATGCATGGAGGAGTTGCTGCAGATCGAGAAACTCTGTTATAGTGGAAAAATCAATCATCGTATACCTAACATAGCCTACTAATGATTTGTCAAGTAATTACAACTGAGAAAGAAATTATAAGGGTTTGAAATATAAAAAAACAAATACAATAGATAATGAATAAGTTGAAAGCTCTCAACGAGAGAAGTATTAAAATAAAATAACTTTTAGAATTTAGAAATGTGAACTGAAGTTAGGCAATTCAGAATTTAGGCAATCATTGAACAACCAAAAACATTGCTTCAACCGCCTCTGGAAGGAGACCGAAAAGCCACTCCTTGATCAATCTACTGTACAAAAAATATGATTGGCAAACTCTAATATTGTCAGGCAAATTATTGAAGAACTTGGGTCCCAAGAACAAAAAGGATTTTTGAAACATGGTGTATCTTGGTATTGGTAATTGCGTTCTATTACTATGTTGAGATGATGACCGAATAGTATCCAACACTGCGCCAGCATTGCTATCAAAGAACATCTGCAACACTCTAAAAGCGTACATATATCTAAGTGGCAGAATATTCAAATGTGAAAAGAGAGGAAAGGATTCATGCAATCTTGATTTCCTCATCATTATTCTTACAAAAGACTTCTATAACCCAGACAGCGGCTTTACATGAGTATGATAAGTACTACCTCAGCAAGTAATACCATAGTTTAGTCTGGAGTACACAAATGCAAAATATATCTGCCTCATGACTCTCAATGGACACAGAGACCACAAAAAATAGAATTTGCGCATGAACATGTACGAATAATTTTTAAGAGATAGGATGTGGTGCTTAAAACTGAGCTTTTCATCAACCATTAAACCCAAATACCTAACAACATCCGTTTGTGGGGAACTGCCACAGGGACAATCATTTAGCTGATCCTGACAATCAATGGAATGATATTTAATGGGAGTGTGCATTCGAAAACCTTGAGACAGTGAAAAATTGACAATTACAGACTTTTCAATATTCAGATTCAGCCTATTACATGTGAACCACAATGACAGCATTTCAACATCATGAGTAACACTCTCCATCAGCAATTGGGTTGTTTTTCCACCATAGGTTAGGGCCATATCATCCGCAAATGCTGTAAACTCTCCTTTGAATGATGAACAGTACAGATCATTGATGAAGATGAGAAATAATATTGGCCCAAGGACCGAACCTTGTGATACTCCACTATTAATTTTCCTCATTGAACTGTTTTGACCATTGAGGAAAACATATTGATGCCTTTCCTCCAGATACGATGCAAACCACTTATGTGCCAGTCCTCTTATTCCAGCCCTCTCCATCTTCCTTAGGAGAATATCATGATTAACAGTGTCAAATGCCTTTCTTATATCAAGGAAGACGCCTGTGACTCGGTTTTTATCATTAGAATTTAAACTACTATGTACCAGCATCATGAACCTCCGAAGTGCCATTTCAGTGCTCAGACCCTCCCTGAAACCAAACTGGGCATCAGAAATTACATTCAGCTTATCCATTAAATTAATCAATCTAAATTTAACAATCTTTTCAAATACCTTCGAAAAATCTGATACTGGTAACAAAGATATTGGTCGGTAATTGCCAATCGAATTAGCTTGTCCCTTTTTGAAGATAGGGATAACTCTAGCGATTTTCATATTTTGAGGAAAAATACCCTCTGAGAAAGATCTGTTGAAAATGTAAGCCAGCACAGGAGAAACAACATGTGAAATTGCCTTGACTATAGCTACAGAAATACCACCATCACCTGCCGCTGTACCCCCTTTCAGTCTTGAGATGAATAATTCTACTTCATCACAAGATACTGGAGACCAAAAGAAAGAATTTAAGATGTTACTTGCCTTAAAAACTCTATTATATGTTTCCTTTTGATCTGTACTTGGGACAATAAGGGAAGTAGACAATGAATTAGGTACATCAACAAAATACTCATTAAATCGTTCAGCTATAACTTTTGGGTCATCAACAGTAATATCATCAATCTGGAGACTCTTCACACCATTTCTCGCCTTATTACCGCCAGATAAAGAGTTAATGACCCTCCACTGAGCTCTAGAATTACCCTTGACCTTCTCAAACAGTCTAATGTAGTATCTTTCCTTTGATTCCTTAATCCAAACATCAAATTTTCGCTTCAAATTATTGTATTGAAGCCGAAATCGAGCATCATTGGGCGACCTTGATACTTTTTCCTAAGCTTATCCCTATTCAATATTGCCAGACAGAGCCCATATGTCATCCAAGGTTTTAGTTTCCTTAAGCGACGATTACTAGGACGAGCAAGAGTTACTTTACTCACAGCAATCGACTCATTCAATATTTTAATATACGAGTGAAACGATTTATTACAAGAATCAGCCAAGTATACCGACGACCATGACTCCATAGTAAGGATATTTAACAATATATTGTAATCAACTATTACTCTCTCATCACTGACATTGTGGGTAGAATGCTCATAAGTGCATGCCAATAAACAACCAAAGCTTCAATGGTCAGTTATTTGAGAATCAATCACAAAGGCCTCATTCATAAGTGGCTTATTACTTCTGAATAATAAGTGATCAATACAACTGGAAGTGGTGTCTGTCACTCTCGTATTCAAGTTAATCATATTCCCAAAACCGTTGCCACTAAAAATACTCTTATACCTATCAACCATCTCATTATCCAAGTTCAAATCAATATTGAAATCACCTACGCATATTGCGGTATGATTAGTACCTATTACAACAAAAACAACAACAAAATAGTGATTAACATTTATATTGAAGGGAACACAGTATCAATGGAATTCGATACGGGGGCAGCCCTCAGAACAATGAGTTATAGAGAGTTTGAAAAATTGTATAAATTGCCTATCAGAACGAGAGGTGTAACATTATTGTTAATTGCAAGTATAAGACTCAAGAATTTGTAGGAAAATTTTATTTAATTGACCAGGATGTTGATACCATATTTGGAAGAGAGTGGCTGAGAGAAGTCAAATTACATTGGGCTGAAATTAAAACTCTCCAAATAAATCATGCTTCAACTATAGAAAACGTGTTGAACAAATACAGTGATGTCTTCGATGGGAAAATTGAAGTCATTCCAGATTGGTCTGGCCAGAGAACTCAAATTGTAGTGCCAGAATGCCAGACTGTAGTTCTGCCAATAGCAGGCTTGTGTTTGTGCCGGCGCAGACCATCCTGCTGCTTGGCATTGTGGATGTTTGTCTGTCATGTAATTTTCGATCGGAAATTTCTTGTAAATTGTTTGAGTGTTGTGTGTGTGAATTATGAGTATAACAGCATAAATAGTATTGAATTGAATTAATTCGAATTGGATTTGAATTTATAAAGAATCCAGTTTGAGCTTTGTTCGAAACACAGTGCATAACCTGCAAGTTGAACACAGAATCAACGAAAAGGCAAGAACCTGTCTATTCCCAGATTTCGTCCCACCCTGAACCTGACCAGAACACTCAATAGAGGCTTCGAAGGGCAAGTAGTCAAGATTGGAATAAATTTGGTGAGTTTTTGCCCTTCTTTATTGTTCATTAATGCAGAGTTTAACTGTACAAATAACCTGGCTCAAATTGAAGATTAAATTTTGCCCCTTGTTTGTATTTGATTATTTAAATAGCAAATTACATTCCTCTGGTAGCTCTAGCCTGAGCTTTGCTCAGAACATTTTATGATCCTGCCGAGCCGGGATAAATTTAAATTCGTAAATTGTTGATTAATTCACACACATCGAATTTAAGCAGTTTCATATTTGTCCAATGTTGGCATGTTGAGAATGGTCTGATCCATGCTCAACTTAAGTTTGTTGTAGCCTTGTTCTAAGAGCAAGGTTTCTTGTCAATTTTGTATTTGTCTGAAATCAAATTTATTTAAGTTAAAATTATAATTTCCTAAAACTAGGTTCATTGTGCTTTTTTTCAGGAATTTGTTAGTCTGTTGGAATTTGTATTGTCCATTTTTTATACATGTTAGTGAAGGTTAATCACCAGCATGATTTTGTTTGTTCAATTCAACAAGTTATCGTTTGCTGTGAGTTGTTGGAAGAACATTATCTAATCATATAGTTTTGTTTTCAGCAATAACTTATCTTGTGAATTGATAATCAAAGTTTAACTTTGATAACTTACTAACTCGTGATTCTTCCTTTCATCTAGTTATGAACTCATTCTTGTTTTATTGTCTGTTGTTTGTATTGTTGGGACTGAATTGTTTTGTGTATGAGTTCCAGATGGAGGAAAAATTACAGAAACAAATCAGGGTGCATTGCGTTAAACTGGAACAATTGTATGCCAGATTGCAAAGAATTTATGACCTGTCTAAAAATGTCTCTGATCCAAAAGTTGCTGAGCAATTTTCAATCTTGTATACTTGGGTGTCTCAGACCATTTCGGATTATGAAAAGACAGAATTAGTGGTTAATGAGTTGGAACTTGAGTTGAATAAAGATCATGTTGTAGCATTCAACGACTCACACCTAGATCTGTTTCAGTATATTGAAGTAGCAGCTAACACTCTCAAACAGAAAGAGGCGACTGTTGCTATTGCTCAATCTTCAGCAGCTACAGCAGCTAGTTCACAGCCGGTCGTGTCCGAGTCGGTACTGCCTAAAATCGACCTACGAAATTTGATGGGAACCAGACTCAATGGTCGGTGTTTTATGAACTATTTAAGGCATTGGTACATGACAACAAGAATTTGAACGATCAGCAGAAGGTCCAATATCTTGTAAGTAGACTTACTGGACAAGCAGCAAATATTTTCCGTCATTTGCCACCATTGGCTAACAATTATCAAATAATTTTGCAGGCATTATTGACCCGCTATAACAATCCACTGGCGCAAGTCGATGCCTATTTCAAACAAATTTTTGAATTTCGTCCAATAAAATCAGAATCAAAGGCAGGTTGTATTGCGATTTTGGATGGGTTTTGCAGTTCAATCAATGCATTGAAGAGATTGCGACTCACTGATTTGTCAGACTCGATATTCCTCTATCATGGCTTGAGATTGCTGGATCCAAGTTCTCATAGAAATTTTGAATCGGCCGTCTGTGACAAGGCTATGCCAACTTATACCGATTATGTCAAATTCATTGAAAAGCAAATTAAGACTCTTCCTTCTGATGAGAAACAGACTGAATCGTTTAATATGAAGCACAAAAAGGATAATAAATCAAAGGTGTTTGAGGTTCAATCTAATGATTCATCTAACGATGCATCTAGTAAAAATCCCAATTGTCTGAAGTGCTCAAAACCGGGTCATCATTTAGTAGATTGTGCAAGTTTCTTGAAAATGACTCCTTGGGATCGTTATTGTTTGATTAAAGGAAAGTTTTGTTGTTTTCGTTGTCTTGATGCGGATCATTTGAGTAAAAATTGTCATAGTAAAACTCAGTGTGCTCAATGTCGAGAATCTCATCATTCTTTATTGCACTTTTCCAGATCAAGTTCCAATGAAGGTGTTGTGTCCTCGTCGAACTCCAAGGCAGGTGGCACATCACCTATTAGTTGTTGTTCTACATCCAACAATGTAGAAAATTCGACCGTTGTGTTGTCGACCATCACTGCACATGTTCGAGATTGTAATGATCAGCTTTGTGATGTTCGTTTCTTGGTTGACACCGGGAGTCAGTGTCATTTTGTTACAGCCAAATTGTGTCGGCGTTTGAGACTACCATTCCAGCCCATGAAAACCGTTGTTCGTGGATTCGGTGGTGGTACTAGTGAATTTCGAGGTCGTACTTGTGTGTCGATTCAGTCAAAGTTGGATCCTACCATCAAGTTTTTGATGGATGCCACAGTGGTAGATAAAATCATCGACAAGTTGCCTTCTTGATCTCGACAGATCCAAACTTCATCATCTTGAAAATCTCACACTGGCTGACGACAAATTCTACCTTCCTAGTAGAATAGATGGCATCATTTGTGTGGAGTTAGTTCCTCACTTGCTACATGGGAGTCCTAGTACAGGTGAATCGCACGAATTGATGACTGTTCATAGTGTCTTTGGTCACATTCTGATGGGGAGAGCGCCGATTCTCACTTCAACAACAAATGTGTCGAATTGTTTTACAGCCATCTGTAGTCCATTTGTTACTAGTCCATCGTTGGATAGTTTTGTGGAACGTTTTTGGGAGTTGGAATCGTGCCCTGCACCAAGCTGTCAACTGAAACCGGAAGAGTTGGAGTGTGAAGTAAATTTTGCAAAGGCTGTACATCGTGTGAATTCTGGTCGTTTTGTTGTTGCCTTGTCATTTGCAGAGCCGCCCAGCAGCTTGGGAGATTTGTATGCTGTCACCGAACGCAGACTGCTGACTTTGGAGAGACAACTAGAGCTTGACAGCAATATTCGTATTTCATATCATGAAATATTGATCAATTACCTACGTCAAGGTCACATGTTGTTTGTAGCAGATCAGACAGACTGAGGTGGTTACTACATACCGTATCACGCCATCGTGAAAGTAAGCAGCACTACCACGCCCATCCGAATTGTATTTGATGCTGGTTCCAGAACATCATCTGGTTTGTCATTGAACCAGGTTCTTCATGCTGGTCCCAAATTGCAGACTGACATTTTTGTTTTGTTAGTTAATTTTCGTTTGTTCCCAATCACACCAACTGCCGACATTAAACAAATGTATCGACAGATATTAGTGGAGGATTCGTGCCGTCGTTATCAGTGTGTATTGTGGAGATTTTCGCCAGAGGATCCAATCGAAATTTATCAGCTCAATTGTGTTGTTTTTGGTGTTTCAAGCTTTCCATATTTGGCGCTTCGCACCATCCACCAGCTTGTAGAGGAGGATGGAAATCGTTCTCCAGCAGCCAAGGCGAGAATACCAGGAGACATGTTCATGGACGATTCAGTCACATCTGTCGCCACAGAGTCAGAGGCCACGGAGCTGTATCGTCAGTCCAAGCAGCTGTTTGAGGGAGGAGGTTTCTCGCTCACAAAGTGGACTTCAAATTCACCATCAATGTTGGAGAAATTCTCGGAAGAACAGAAATCATTTTCGTACAAGGATTTCGAAGCAGACAACTCCTTGGCTATCTTGGGATTGAATTGGCAACCTAGTACTGATCTGTTACAGTTTTCAGTCAAGAGTGGTGAGGTCGTCGCTACTAAGCATTCTATTCTGTCAGTGATGGCTCGTATCTATGATCCACTTGGTCTCTTGTCACCGTTTACATTATTTCTAAAGTGTCTTGTCCAGAAACTGTGGAAATTAGGAGTTGATTGGGACAAGAAGCCGCCTGAGTCTATATGCACTCTTTGGGAGAATTGTCAAAAAGATTTGCCTCTATTGTTGAAATTTGCTGTTTCACGTCACGTTGGTTTGTTTCAGGATTCTCACATCAGTTTGATTGGTTTTTGTGATGCATCATTGTCTGGTTTTGGTGCAGTTATCTATGTGAAGTCGCAGAATGAGAGCGAGGAGCCAAGAGTTGTATTATTGTGTTCAAAGTCCAAGGTAGCACCATCTAAAGTTGTTTCAATACCTCGTTTGGAGTTGTGTGTGGCACTCTTGTTGGCAGAACTCATGAATTCAGTAGTCACTATTATTAGTGAACGTTGTCATGTGTCTCGTATTGTCGCACTCTCTGATTCTACAGTCACCTTGTGTTGGATTAATGCTCCATCCACGAAATGGCAAACTTTTGTTGGTAATCGCGTCGCAAAAATACAGGATTCGTGTATACAGGGGTGGATGCATGTTGCCGGAATTGAAAATCCCGCTGACTGTTTGTCTAGAGGTTTATCACCAGTTGAGCTTGTGAACTTTCCGTTGTGGCTCTCAGGTCCATCATGGATAGCAGAGGACGATTGTGATTGGCCCATCCGAGCTCAAATGGAAGAGATAGTGGATCCACCGGAGGCGAAAAAACTGTCAGTGTTGACAGTCACAAAATCTCCTGATTGTAACAGCAATGCAATATATTCATTGATTGGTCGTTGTTCGGATTATGGTCGTCTTTTGAGAATTGTAATTCTTGTTCTCGAATTCTTATGAATCTTACCCCAATCAGAAGAATCAGATTTCGATGTTGCTGAGAGGTATCTATGTAAAGTGGTACAGAAGATACATTTTTCATCTGAATTTGTGCAATTAGAGAAGGGAGAAGATTGTTCTATGCGCCTACGTCGTCTGTCTCCATTCATTGATAAAGGTGTGATTCGCGTCGGCGGTCATTTGTCTCATGCTGCACTTGAATTTGAGACTTGTCATCAGATGATCTTACCAAAATCCGACGCTTTCATATCGATGTTAATTGATTATCATCGGAAGAAGAATTGTCATGTTGGACCTTCGTTATTGTTATCAGACAGAAATTCTGGATACTGTCTGCTCACTCTATTATTTGTATTTGTGTCTTTAAGTGTAATCGTTGTTTCCGTATTTGACCTAGTAATAATGCAATTATTCCAAAAATGGGTGACCTGCCTGCTTGTCGAGTGTCAAAATGCAAACCATTTGAAAATTGTGGTGTGGATTACACTGGTCCTCTGCATATTACTATGACGAGACGTCGTAATCCTTGTGTTTTGAAAGCCTACATTTGTCTGTTTGTGTGTATGGCAACAAAGGCGGTACATATTGAGTTGATATCGGATCTATCAACGCCCATGTTTTTAGCTGCGTTTCGTAGTTTTTTGTCACGTCGTGGACCCTGTCATGTCATGTATTCCGATTGTGGTACTAATTTTGTAGGTGCCAAGGAACAGTTGCAAAAAATATCTCAACTTTTGAACTCGTCCGAGTTTCAAACCACATTGACTAGTCAACTTGCAGAACACAAAATTAATTGGAAATTCATTCCCCCTGGTTCACCCTATTTTGGAGGTCTGTGGGAGGCAAATGTCAAATCTGTAAAGTTGCATCTGTTCCGAGTAATTGGCAATCAACTTCTCACCTATGAGGAACTGAACACTGTATTGGTGCAGATTGAAGGTGTCCTGAATTCCTGCCCGCTGTGTGTACAGAGTGAGGATCCGCGTGAACCGCTGGCTTTACACCAGTGCACTTTTTGACTCTAACACCGTTGAAATCGTTTCCCATGCAGGACGTGGACAGTGTCCCTGTGAATCGTCTCACCAGGTATGAATTGGTCAGTCAACTTATTCAATCGTTCTGGAACTGATGGAGAAGAGAATACCTGCACGAACTTCAAAGTCGTAAAAAATGGTTGAAATCACCCACTTCTATCGGTGTGGGAACGGTTGTGGTAATTGACCAACCAAACACACCTCGATTGCAGTGGCCACTGGGTATCATTGAACAAGTGTTTCCAGGAAGTGACGGCGAGGTTCGAGTGGCGAGTGTTCGCCTAAAAACTGGTATTTATAAAAGACCAGTAACAAAATTATATCTACTCCCAACTCAATAGTTGTTGTGATTGTTGCATTTTTCCTTTTGTGTTGTTTTTTGGTGTTGGTGTTTTGTTCTTTTTGGCATGTCTGGATTTTTCCTTTCCTTGTTTTTTTCAGTTTTGTAACTTGGCTGAAAAATAGTTTTTCAGAGGCGGGGGTATGGTCTGGCCAGAGAACTCGAATTGTAGCGCCAGAATGCCAGACTGTAGTTCTGCCAATAGCAGGCTTGTGTTTGCGCCGGCGCAGACCGTCCTGCTGCTTGGCATTGTGGATGTTTTCGTAAGTCTTGTCTGTCTTGTTTCGTTGGCCCATTTTTTTGCAAGACCAAATTTGTGTTTGTCTGTCATGTAATTTTTGATCGGAAATTTCTTGTAAATTGTTTGAGTGTCATGTGTGTGAATTATGAATATAACAGCGTAAATATTATTGAATTGAATTGGATTTGAATTTATAAAGAATCCAGTTTGAGCTTTGTTCGAAACACAGTGCATAACCTGCAAGTTGAACACAGAATCAACGAAAAGGCAGCCCGTAAGCAAGAACGTCCCACCCTGAACCTGACCAAAACACCCAATGAAGGCTTCGAAGGGCAAGTAGTCAAGATTGGAATAAATTTGGTGAGTTTTTGCTCTTTTTTATTGTTCATTAATGCAGAGTTTAACTGTATAAATAACCTGGCTCAAATTGAAGATTAAATTTTGCCCCTTGTTTGTATTTGGAAATTTAAATAGTAAATTACAGAACTCTGGTAGCTCTAGCCTGAGCTTTATTCAGAACACAGATTATTTAGGACACTTTAGAATCACGGATGAGCCACAACCAATTTTCGTGAAACCAAGACAGGTATCATTTTCTCTCAAAAGTAAAGTTGAAAGTGAACTCACAAGATTAGAAGATTATCAAATTGAATACAGGAGAACATCAGATCATAGAGATGTTGATTTTTTATCACGTTTCCCAACTGAACAAGCACAAATTTAGTTGGTGGACCTATCAAGTCGTTTTCAAATCTATCAGCTAGACTCATTACTGGTCGAAAGTCAGATAATACATATAAAGACTGAAGAAGACAAGTTCTTACAACCAGTACTACATGCACTGCAGACAGGAGAATCTGTTGAGAAATTGGGTTTCCATGACAATGAACTGTCACTTCAGGATGGATGTATATTCAAAGGTTATAGGGTACTAATACCAGAAACGCATCAACGCGATCTACTTAAAGAACTGCATGTTGGACACTTTGGTATGGATGAGATGAAAGCTTTGGCTGGAAGTTATTGTACATGGAAGAACATAGACAAGTACCTTCGAAAAATCGAAGCAATTAAGTATTCAACACGTGTATTTTTCATGTTGTAACAAGTAACCAACCCACAATGAATCATTGAATAAACTTAATCGGTGAATATATAGAATAATGATGACTGCTGGGGATCAAACAATATCTGCTGGATCGATGAGCTTCCTTTTTGATGAGTATTATCGATAATAATTTTAGAATTCATCTCAGGCCCCTGTTTCATAAAAACTTAGAAGTCCTGTAATACAGGAACAGCTGATTTTATCGGCTAGATTGAGCATGTAATTGGAATGGTGATTTTTCTGTATTACAGGACTTGTAACTTTTATGAATGTATTTAACTATCGTTATAATGCAAGTAGGCAAACAATAGTTTCATAGAGTACAAATGGTTTTTACAGTAATATTTTAGTATTTTTTCTATTACTCTATATTCTATATTCTATATGTCTCAACAGTTGTGCAGTTTAGTAGTTAAATAGGAATTTGGTCGAGGACTTTGGGTAGAGAGGAAGTATCATGGCTGTCATAAGATATTAAGATAGTTACTGACAATTAGGGATGGGTATCAAAAGACAAAACATCGATGTTTTGAACATCGATGTTTTTTCACCTTAACATCGATAAGTGAAAAACATCGAACAGTAAACATCAATGTTTTCAAACATCGATGTTTTAAACATCGACGCATCGCCGTACATTTACGGATGATACTACGAAGACTATTATACAGAGTATTTCAGAAGTAGTGTCGAACATTCTAGGATATTGTTCCTGGATGATAGGAGACTACAAATGTCGTATTTGAAGTGTCCAAAACTCAGCGGTTATCCTTATAGCTACCATTTTCTTTTTTTCACTTAGGAATTTTTATCTCAAAATTAAATAATTTTGAAAAAATAAATACTCAAAAGCATCAGAAACGATGAATGAATAGATTTTTATTAGTATTAATAAAGTGAAAATGATACAATGTACAGTATATGATACTTTACACTTATTCTTTATAAAAATGATAAAACGGGGCGAAATCAATTTGATTAAACCCACAACACTTCTGTTAATAAGCTTACAGAGTATTAGTTTATTATTTTGTATAGATATAACTCAATTATTTTGGAAGTTGATTGATTCATTGGTATATTTTTTCATAATCTCGAAATACTTAATATTACAAAACAACTTCTAAAGTGACTACAATTTTATCTGGAGCTATTGTTCCAATATTTTAACAGTTACTAACTGGAATTACAGCAATCTTGGACTTGTGGTATTCAAGTAACAGTCTTTCGAATAATTGAAGTCAGGTTGTGACTAGAAAGATACATCAACTCTATTATAGGTAGTTTACAAGATTTGTCATCTTCATAGTTAAGTAAGAAACCACTCGGGCTATTCTTGAAGATTCTGTCTGGAATTTCATCCTAAGCTAATTTTAGCAATCATTGTTACTCATATTGTATTCATTCAATACCTGATAGTTTTATTTAGGTAATGGAAATGATTTAAGTTTTTTTATATCGATATCTACACTCCTTACAATACGAGGACCTCTATTCCAGAGCTAGATTAATTGGTGTTAAACGTAAGTTGAGGAAAGCACTTGTAATAAGAAAAAACTGTTTCTTCCTGAGAAACGAGGAATCCGACCTCTTATTTAATTCTAAATAAGTATCTAACCTTGACAAGAGCTACAGAAGTTATGTAAATCTTCCAGAGTATCCAACAGTCTCACATAAAAATACAGAGAGTCTAAATGAAAAATTCATTTTAGTTGGGAAAAACATCGGATGACCGATGTCTAGGTAAAACCATCGATTAGTGGAAAACATCGAACAGTAAACATCGATGTTTGATGTTGGAACATCGATGTTTTTAAACATCGATGTATCGATACCCATCCCTACTGACAATCTTCAACATATTTTCAATTTTTTCTTCGTGCTGCTTGAGCTAACTTCCACTCCCATAGTGTTATCAGAAGATCACAACGATCCTTTAGCTACGGCTTTATCTAGTGTGATACGATACGCCTCATGTAACATGCGATAAGAACATACGATACGATGAACATGATTTGCTACAAATCAGACATGCTCACATTACATTCATTTTTGAATGAAAGTTGATCGGTATCTGTACGTTTACCCAATAAACGATGCCGATTTTGAAATAGATGTAAGAGCTCACACAGGATACAAGCTGTACCAACGTGTTTATACATAGTAATCAATTGAAGATTGATACAAGTAATCTATTGAAGAAAATTATTCATAATATTATAAATCCATTCACACATTGTATAAATAGATGCCTGAGAGATGGAGTTTTTCCTGAAGTGCTAAAAGTTTCCAGAATTGTACCTGTCTATAAGAAGGGGCCTAAAGATATTCCAGGTAGCTATCGTCCCATCTCATTGGTGCCATGTTTTTCAAAAGTCCTTGAGACCATAATGCATAGGCAGTTATATGAATATCTTCAAGAGCACAATATTATAAGTAATGCTCAGAATGGATTTGTTAAGGGTAGGTCAACTACTGGAGCCATGGATGCTCTTGTCAAGAATATTCTGAGCGCTTTTGAAAATAAAGAGTATGCTCAGGTGACCTTTTGTGACCTGAGCAAAGCTTTTGATTGTGTTGTGCACTCTCTCTTACTGGATAAATTGAAATTTTATGGCGTTTGTGGAGCAGATCTTAGCTTATTTAAAACTTATCTTGTGGGACGTAGACAAGTGGTGTGTATTGGAGATAACAGATCAGATGTAGCATGTGTAAAATTCGGTGTCCCACAGGGATCAGTTCTCGGGCCATTGCTTTTCATTCTTATGATAAATGACCTTCCTGCTGTTCTAAATTGCCGTTCAATACTGCATGCTGATGACACAACATTTATCAATAAATGTACTGACCTTCAAAATCTTAAAAATCTAACTGAGACCACTCTGATACAAGCAGCGACATGGTTTAGGGCTAACGGCTTCATGCTCAACGAGAATAAAACACAGACTATGTACTTCACCCTTAGAGGTGGCTTAGATTGTGTGGATGCAATAAGCGATGTAAAATTTCTGGGGATATTCATTGACAGATATTTGACTTGGGAAGCTCATATTAATTATATATCAAGCAAACTTTCAAGAGTGATTTATCTGATCAGACAACTGAAAAATCATGTTCCAGATAATTTTTTGAGATCGATATATTTTGCTTTTTTTCAGAGTATTGCAACATATGGCATACTACTGTGGGGAAATAGTAGTCATGCAGAGAATATTTTATTATTGCAAAAGAAGGTGGTCAGGGTTTTAACTGATTCTCATAGACTAGCACACTGTAAGCCTCTTTTCGTCCAGCTTAGAATAATGACAATAGTGAATTTTTACATATATACTGTATCGTTGCATGTTAAAAAAAACTCATCCAATTTAAAATTAAGGCATCAAACTCATAGCTATAACACAAGAAATTGTCATAGGATTGATATTCCCTATCATAGGTTATCCAAAACAGCCAAAAGTTATGATACATTTGGTATAAAAATTTGCAATAAATTACCTACAGATTTAATATTAGAGACAGAAAAGAAATTTAAGACGAGATTATTGAATTGGCTTGTGATAAATCCTTTTTATAGTGTTGAAGAGTTCTTTGAGAGTGAAATAATTGTTGCTTAGAGTTAAGAGGTTTCTATTTGTATTTATATATTGTTCTAAAGGCTCAAGTTGAGCTGTAAGGAATATGTTTTGTACATTCAAATGAATATTATTAATGTATTTGAAAAATCCAATTGACTTACAGTTCACTTATGTACTGTATTATTTTTAAGACTCAGTAATGTAATTTTGTATGTACAGTTGCTGTAAAATTTGATTTTATCTTTTGTCTTACTGTAATCAATATTTGACTTTGCCTATTGTTCTAAGAATTTAACGGCAATAAAATCATATTTATTTATTTATTTATTCATAAGAATATAAACATACGGTACCTATTCATATGTACACATTCTCGAATACCCATATATCATTCATACAGTCTTTTTTCGTTAGGACTACTCTTTAATATGAATAACAATAAAAATATAAATCTAAGTATGCTTTTTAATTTTTTTTTCTTACAACATGTTCCGGCTATTTAATGTCATTATCAAGTTTCCTATTTCTATAATTCTTTTATATATTTTATTTTATTTTATTTATATAATTCATATAGTACACATGAAAGTTTGTTCACGTACTTGTACGATGAATATTAGCTAACAGTGAGAGCGCAGCCTATCATGGTGAGGCTTTATTTTGGAATGTGATTAGTTAGTTTCAAGCTCTTTTGTTGAATAAAAAATGTCTGTAATGAGGTATCGTATCACACTAGGTATTGCTTCATTGCTTCTAGTGGGAATCGATTCTCATTTAAGATTCATTATGCAGTTTCCAAATACCTATTGACTACAGATAATTCACAAATTCACATGCAATTATTGAAAATTTCAATGAAAATTTGGGCTGTTGCACTTTTATGTTTTTCATTCTGAAAAACATTTCCATAGTCAATAAGATAGAAAAGTAGTGTAGATCATAAAGAGCTTGGCATGCCACAATTATTTTGAAATACAATAAGTTCATGTTACCTATATCAATTTTCAGAACTATGACAATTCTCAACGAGTTTTGTAGTCTTTCTTTGAATACTTATAGGTTCACCTTATACATTTTCTAGAAAAAAGCCTGAAATTTTCAAAATTGGTCGAGTTAGATACGGTTTTGGACATAAATCAGATAAGATTAGATTTATCAGATATTGTAATGAAGTTTTTGTTTTATGAATTTAAAAAGTATGAACTTGATAAATGTTTTTGCTGAGGGTGATGCCCACATGAGCATCAAGGTTGTGCGTGGGCAATGAGGCGGAGAGGGAAGAATGGAAGAGGAGGAGAGGAGAAAAGAGAGGGAAGAAAAATACAAGCAAAATTAATCTAAAATAGAGTCCACTTATAACAAATATGGCTGAAGAAATGTCGTTTCTTTAAGCATTTCAAGATCAGAGATTTTGAGCCTCATACGTCGATATGGAAGAGAAAGCTACTGTGGGTCCAGTGTTAGGCCATTTGCACACTGGGTCGCCATGGACGCGCTTCCACGGAAGCGCCACCATCAAAATTTGATAGCATCGCACACTACGCACACATCGTACTGAACTTAATTTGAATTGAAACTGAACTGGAGATGATTTTCTGGTGGCTGGTAGCTGGTGGCTCTAGTGTGCAATGACAGATAATACCCAATGGTATGACGTGGTGCGTGACAATATGGTGGCTAACAAAATCGGCTGCTCGAGCCACCACATTCCTGGAAGCCTCTGATGGTAGCTGGTGGCTCGTGGCTGGCTCTAGTGTGCAGTGACAGATAAAAGACAATGCTACCACGTGGTGGCGCTTCCGTGGAAGCACTTCCATGGTGGCCCAGTGTGCAAAGTGACTTATATTCGAAGGTTGATGCCGAAAATCGTGAGTTTAAATCTCGACTACATATAGGGCACAAAGCACAAGTTGGTTGTTCATGTCAGTATAGGCTACTCATGCACAGTGATCAGGTACTTATGTGGGCATTATTGCAGAATCACATATCAGTGAATGTGTCGGTACAGTACAGTGAGAATATTATTATCATAAGTTATATGAAGCTATAATTCCAATGATACTATTTGTATTGCTTGGCAGAGCTGAATGGAAATAGTCCCATTTTCCAATTGAACTGTATTTTCCATTGATAATAAATATGTATTGATTGTACTGGTCACTGACTCTGTTACTGATTTGTGAAAATCCGCCTTTATTAAGATTGAATTTGTATTATCGATTTACTCTTTGCGATCAATTGGTCAATCGTCGATTACGTTTGAATATGACAACGATGAGATAATCGACTCTTAATGCTTATCGATTACTCATGCAAGTCTGACCTCTGCCATGGAAAGAAGCTCTGTGGAGGAAAGGCGAATGCCTGGAGTTGGACAGTCGCAGTTGCCTGTCATTTGGCACAATTGATGTGGCCACAGCTACGGCCATTGCTTGTGCCTGAACTACTCTCAAGCCACTAGCAACCGTTGAGAAGTAATGGGATTGTGATTGTGACGGAGAGGATTGGTTGGCAGCTGTGGTTGCAGCCGCTAAACAGCCGAGTTTTGTGCGTCGAGGACTGCTCACACTTGTACTAGCGCTGCATTTCTTCATTTCATTTGACTGTTGATGTTGCAGTTCATCTTTGATGCTGCCATTCAAATAGGTTAGGTTAGCACATGACCATGCGTTCACATCAAAGCATTGACTGCAAACACATGCAAAAAACCATTAGACTACACACCAACACAAATCTGTTATCGCATGATTTGTAAATCAAAATTTACGGTTGTCTATCAATTAGTACACTAGTTATTGATGATAATGATACAGGGTGAAAAAATAACTGGGTGTTTCAAAATAAGTTACCTAATTCCATAGGGTATATAGGCTAGTAGTTGTGTTACTTTGTTGAGACTACTCAATATTTAATTAGAAACACATATCGTGACACATACGATGTCGTGATTTCTGAGAAGTAGAAGGTACACATTTTAAATTTGGATTTATTCATTGATAATAAATATGTATTAATTGTACTGGTCACTGACTCTGTTACTGATTGTTCTTTAATGGAATGTAAATATAATATATGCCGCTTTTCTACTCAGATAGGTAGCTTATTCTTTCATCCAAAACTTGAGTTTCATTGCTAATTGTATCATCATCAGTTGCAGGATGATGAGGATTCATTTTCATTGAAGAAGTGCTTAGAATCAACGAATCACATAATCACTGAATCCCTCTTCAAATCCCCCAAAAATAGTCTTTCATTACCTATGTAATGACCATACAGACAACATAAAACAGACAAACAATATTATTGCGATTCATCTTAACTGTGAGTATAAAATCTTCTGTCTTTGAAGCGACAGTAGCTGATATCTGTTACATTTTACCTGCCCTACTACCAAATGTAAGAAACATATTACAATAAATCAATATATCAGAATTTTTATGTTTTATACGTTTTGGGGCGAGAGATTGAATTTTATTACAAGGAAATCCTGTTAATGTTATCTCCTCACCAGGTGATAATGAGAAAAAATTATCAGCCTCTGTAGCATCAGGTACAGGTTATTTGGGTACACCTTTACTCAGGTACACAACACACTTTGGGATGCTCATTGCTCAATTGTCAGTGCACCTAATTTAGGGCATCTAGTCTTTACATCCAGTATGGATAACTATCACAATATATTCTCCACAACTACTCACAAAGTAGGGAATATTTAAAATTTATCATGCTTTTTTTAAACGAAGATTTTGTGAGTTATCAATTATGCGATGAAATTTGTTGATGTGCAGCTTTTTTTAAATAAGTGAATATATTATGAGTGGGTTATTGATTATGAAACACTGTAATTTGTAAAATGAAATCAGTTCTACTTAAATTTTCGGGCATTATAGGTCAAGAGAGAGTGAATGCCTGTGATTATACGAGTCAAAATTGTCTGAATGATTGTGGTAGGTTTAAGATGAAATTATTTTGATAGTGGAGGGTGATTTATGAATAGGTTGTAGAAATGTACAAGATTTATGCTCCAATTTTTTGGTGAAAATATACTGTATCAGTGGCGTGTTTTTTCCGTTATGGGGGGCGGGCAAGTATCTTTGGAGTCATGATAATCTCAAACCTGCCGTCCCCATTGTCACAATTCTAGTTTTAACAACCCATGAATTGAATTGAATAGGCCTACTATATTAACATGCCAAATCATTATTTGATATTGATTCGGGAATTGAATTGTACGAACTTTATCAAGGACGGTGCTACAACATTAAGTCCTGTCTACCTCAAAATCCTGATACAGGGAGATAGAGTGTGTGAGAGAGCGAAAGGAATAGACACAGGATGAGAAGAAAAAGAGAGAGGATGATCGAGAGAAACCTGCTTGCCATCTTAATTTCAGTGCAATCACTACCATTGATGATCAGGCTAAAGTTCTGTGATGAACTGGAACTAACATTTTTCTAAGTCGCTGAAAGTATCAACTGCTGTGAATCTTAATTTATTTTAAAATAGTCACGTTCAATGTGACAGTATTGACACATGCTCCTTGCAATAATCTTAACACTTGGATAAAATTTGGGGTCCTGTTTTAAAATTCAACTATTCAACACGAAAAGGCATAAAATATGAAGGTATAAGGTTTAGGCTACAAATGCATAATAAGGTATCATATTCATGATATGTGTGCAGAGTGTAGAAGATGAACCAGGAGAATAAGATGAATGAACACACCAGAAATTGAAATTCATCTGCATATTTCAGTTATGTATAACCTAAAATGATTATCTGAAATTTATTATGTATCAATGTTGAGGAAGATGAGGTGATTTTGATTCATAAGTTGTGTAGCTGTTCATGTAGCTGTTGCTGTTCTGAATAGTATCTTGCTGTTCAAATATATTATTATTTGATAAATTAATAGAATTAACATTTTTGAGGTAGACAGGACCTAATGTTGTAGCACCATCCTTGATAAAGTTCGTACAATTTAATTCATTCATCAAATTTATTCCATTAACAGCAACATTAATTTCATGAATAAATCAGACCTCGAGATTGCAGTGCTATTTGTATTTTTGATAGTTACCGGAATTAAAATAAAATACAACACTTACAACATGATATAAGAGTAAGCTACCGGTATTGTTTAATTCAAGCCGTGTTAAATCAATTTGAACGATAACTCTGATTGTGTATGGAATGAAATATAAATAATAGAAGAAATGAATTCTTTTGATAGAGAGAAGATGTTTAATATGTCTGAATCTACTTGTTCTATGTAGAATTTTATATCTGCCCTTGAAATTAAACATTGACAATGTATATTCCCCCTTGTTGTTGGTTCCAATGAAGCAATACGATAATGTTCTCATGAGCTCCATCTACAAAGGGGAGTCTTTCACTTAGCTACCGTCCAGTGAAAAGTTGTCCACGTAGTGACCGCTACCTGTTGAAAGACTTCACACTCTACACTATTAATCGAAAGAACAGAAGGACACTGATGGAGGACATCTATTGATACAAATGAAATACTTTGACAATAATTGCATCTCTATAATAATAAAGTTCTAACTCCGCCTACTGAAGAAGGTGTTGATTGCGGAGTTTGATTGTGTTATTTTGTAGCCCTGTACATGAATATTATAATGACATCATAAAAACATATTCTTCAAGCGATTCACTTTCGAATCATTTTGAAAAAAAAAATCAAAAATAGAAAAAATCTTGTGATACCAATTGTATAGAAAAATTACTATGTAAATGTACGTTATTATTTTGATAGACTGCTAACAAGTCTATAGTGAAGTTATCGGTCCAAGGAAAATCGTAATAGAAATAGTAAAATGTGATTCGAACCTAATTTATTAGGGAGATTTTTATTCTCAATAGTTTGGAAGGGGTAAACTCAAATGTTTACTCAATTCAATTCGAAAATAATCATTGAAAGGGATTTCAAATCGGGTTTAAATTTCAAATCAGTTTCAAACAACTCATCGCATTTATAGTCACACAAAATTTGAACTCTTACCATAATTGTTAGGGTAAGGACTGAAGTTCATTTCCATTTGATTTCTGAAATTAATCATTGTTCAAGTTGCAAAAATGGACACGGTAGGTACATAAGAAACTTCAAGAATTCATGGGTATTCTAAGCCATAAGTAGACAAATTTAGAGTGATTTCATGCATTGAATCGCAACATTATTACAATTCTATTCATTGATATTTTTCCTTGTGTTCGGTTGACTGTTGGTCATCTTTCTTCAGTGATATTATTGTTTTGGAAGAAGCAATTCCAAGTAAATAAATTTGATGATATCGATTACTTGCCTACCCAATTACTGTCTTTCAAAATTCAACTGTTTTGATAAAATGACAAAGAATTGCTAGATAATCGAATATCTATTCTTAATGATCCACGAAAAGTAAAGGATATAAGTATAGACAAGTTAGTCATTTCTATCATTATCAATGAGAAATAGACTTAAAGGATAATAAATAATGAATGATGAATAGGATGGATGAATCCTCTATGGAACCTCTCTATAGGATCACATAGTAAACGAAGTACTTGTAGAATGCGTGTAGATAATTGAGACTTACTCTATTACTCGAGGATAGGGCTTCAACTGTCTTTCTGAATCGCCATTATAAGTATAAAGAGTTTGCATCGGTATCATTAACTCTTCTTCCATTGGTTTTACCGTAACCTCTTGCATTGAAATGGCACTGAAAAACATACAATGAAACATCATGAAACATCTTATACTTATAAAAAAAGGATATGTAGAAATGTGTGGTTTAATCATAGGAAAAACGTATTTGATTTTCGTAGCTGTTTTTGTTATATCACATGGCTCGGATTGGATGAGTGCTCTCAGTAGTTCCAATGGGCGCGAAGGCAACTCAGTTTATTTATTAGCTACAAAGTCATTGCACGCTGGTTCGTAACCCTCCCAAAACTTTACTCCATACCTGTCCCTGGCAGGATCCACACTTGAATGCAAAAGCCCAGGGCTCATATGAGCAAGAAGAATAATTGTTATTGCTCAAACAAATTACAGAAGACTCTGCTCTCATATAGCGTTTACTGAAAGAGAGAGGAGAGTTGGAAGTTTCATTCTCTTGTTTCCAATCTGGAACGGAGAAATGTATTTTCATCCCTACCCCTGCTTCCTTCTCTTTCATTATTTTTTAGTGGTGTCCCAACCAAGAGCTGAGGAGCATTTCGTTTCGACTTCTAAAGTTGTAGCACAGAATACAGCAATATTATATTCTGTGGTTGTAGTCACCTAGTTTGGCGGAGAATATATATACAGAGAGGGTGAAAAGTCCGAGAATGGCTCAATATCTAATACGCAAAGGTTATTTGACGGTGAGTGTGATTGGTGATCCTACTCAAATTGAAAATACTACTTCACTATGATTTCAAAAATCTGGTCCGCGATATCGAATGAAACTTTATTTTTTAAATAGGAAGGTAGTCGATACATGATTTCGATACGAAATTTCAAGAAAAAAAAGAATAGCGGAAACCGCATATCGATATTTCAAACCGTTTAGAAGATATTCACATTATTAATCAATACTATTCAAAGCAGAAAGGAGAGAAAAAAGTCCAAGAACGGATTCATATCTCATACACAAAGGTAATTTGATGGTGGGTGTGATCGGGGATCCTACTCAAATTGAAAATACTACTTTACGATGACTTTAAAAATATGGTCCACCATCTGGGATCCGCCATATTGAATGCAACTTTATTTTTTTCAATGAGAAGGTGGTCATGCAATACATGATTTCGATACGAAATTTCAAGAAAAAATGAATGGCGGAAACCGCATATTGATATCTCATTTCAGAAGATATTCACATTATTAATCAATATCATGCATGTCAGAAATGAAATACATAAATGGTATTGATTGATAATAATAATAATAATAATACCTCTATTTGTACAAATAGACAAGTTAGAGCACATCTAAATACACAGAATAATAGTAGGTTTTTAACGTGCAGAATGACAGCTCAAGGCCTTTGTGAGTTGCACAAGTCAAAAATGAAAAGAGAAAAAGTTCAGGTACATTGATATAAATGTCTTTGAGTTGCTCAAAATAACAAATAACTTTGTGTTGTAAAATTGTGACGTGCAAATGATTAGTATAGCAATTTTGCCAGCATTAAAAAATATACTCTTTAAGAGACTTAAGCTTTGCTTTGAAAACCTTCACTTGAATTTTCCCTTGACCATTTGATCACCTGATCAATATCCTGCTGAAGACGTTGTTGATCTTCACTAGAGTTTATATTCCAGAAGACTTTCAGATCATTCGCATACAGGAGGGTTCCACATTTTAGATCATCCGCTATATCATTTATGAAGAGATTGAAGAGCAGGGGTCCAAGATTAGAGCCTTGGGGAACACCAGATAAGGACTCAAACTCAGTAGACTTGCAACCGTTGTATCTTACATGAAATTTCCTGCAGTTGAGGTAAGATGATATCCATGTTGTGAGAGCATGGTTAAATCCAAAACCAGCCAGTTTATTGATGAGACGATCATGTGGCATCTTATCGAATGCTTTTTCCATATCAAGATAGATTACGTCAACCTGCCCACATTGTTCAACACAAGGGCCAGCACTTGAAAGAAAATTTGCCAAATTGGTCACTGTTGAACGGCCTGATACAAAACCATGCTGATGTGTACTTATGCGTCCCTCAACATTCCAAAAAATGTGTCCATGAACTATCATTTCCATAATTTTGGCAAAAGGATCCAAAACTGAGATTGGCCGAAAATTTGAGACATCATTGGAATTTCCCTTCTTAGGTGTCACAGCTGCCTTCTTCCAAACTTCAGGGAAAATTCCAGAAACCAGGCTTAAATTGAACACATGGACAAGAACTGGAGACAACAAATGTCCAACAGCCTTGACCACAAAATTAGGGATTCCACTGGGTCCAATAGCTGATCCACCCTTTAAGTCCTTAATAGCAGACAGAACATCAGCCTCGTCAACAATCGGAATTCCAAAGGGCAGAAAGGCAAATTGGTCAGAAGTGATATTGCATGCTGAATTAGATGACCGTTGACAGAGTGAAGCAAAGTATTTTCCAAACTCATTGCAAATGGTGCCTGGGTCAGCCACAATTGATCCATTGATTGTAATAGATGTTGCACAAGATCCAGTTCTATGCTCCTTGATATATTTCCAAAATCGTTTAGGCTGACTCTGAAGGTCATACTCCGCTTTCGTAATCGTTCTTTCTCTATCAATTTCCATCTGAAATTTTAAATCTCTTCACAGGACAGAGAATTTTTCATAATGTGAAATATGGCCACTTCTTTTGTAGACTCTGTGAGCAGCTCATTTTCTCTTCATGAGTTTTATCAGCCTAAAAGAGAACCAGGAAGGGTATTTGAGTTTCCTTGGTGTATGTTTAGGAATAGAAACATCCATTGCCCGAGTCATTATGTCATTCAGCTTTTCTGCAGCTTCATTTGGATTGTCAACATTGGTGACCGCATCCCAGCAGGCATCTCTGATCTCACTGTAAAGCCTTTCATAGTTACCACCGCCAAACACATATTTGGCCTCCCGAGGAGCCTGAGGAGCAGCTCTAAACCCCCTCAGAAGGATCGAGAATGGGCAGTGATAGTCATCAGGTGTCACAAATAGATCAACACTGTATGAGACCTGGACGTCTTCATTTGGAGAGTGATTAAACTGTTCCAAGCAGACATCCTCAACAAATTGCATTATTGCCTCCGCTTTTTTGAGAGGATAATAGTGTGCCCCTGACACGAAGGTTAGATTGTTCCAATGTATAGCATCTGCATTGAAGTCCCCTAGAATAAGAATATCATGAGATATATCAATGAATCAATGAGTTTATTGCCAACACTCTCTAGGTATGATGAAGAAGCTGCTAAAGGTGAGTTTGGAGGAACATAGTGACATGCCAATAGTAAGTGACTCTGACAAAATTTAATTTGAACCCAGACAACTTCAGGAATCAGCTCCAAATCATGCCTTCTGATAGTTGGAAAGCATTTATTCACTGCAAGTAGTGCGCCACCACCTCTTGATTGTCCAACCTCGTCATATTTCCTGTCAGCACGAAACACATTGTAATCTTCAGTGAAAAAGCTTGAGCTGGAATGGACATCCCCAAGCCAAGTTTCAGATAATGCCACTATGTCAAATCTGTTGCTCATCACTGAGGCAAAGAACTCAGAAGATTTCGTTCTTAGACCTCTGACATTCTGGTAATAGATATTAAGTTCATTCATTATCAGTATTGATGCAGTTTTTCCCCACTGCCAATTCATTCTGTTTCTTTTCAACAGTTTTATATTCAAGAGCAAACTCATTTGCTAGGTTAACCGGGTTTGAATAAATCATATTGCTCTTGAGAGGGCCATAAAATGAGGCAATAATAGCACCTTCTGGCCAGATGTCAGGATGGCATACCTCTTTGAAATTTCTTTCATACACCAGAACATGGAAGGAGCTGTACGAGGAGGGAAATTTTGACTTAAGCTTAGTACACGAGATGAAGTCATGGGTGATTGAGTCTCTAATCAACTTGGATATCTCTTGTTCAGTAGTTTCCGGTGTGAAGCGACTAACAAATAGTGCTCTGGTTTTCAACTTCATGCTCACATTGGTTCCTTTCCTAGAGCCGAGAACAACAGGCCGTCTGCTAGGTTTTCTATCTTGAGGGGATGAATTATCCGGCTTTGGGCCACTCTTATCAAGTTGTTTCTCAGTCCGTTTCCCTCCGCCTCTGGATTTACGAACTATTAGAGACAAATCAGATCTATTGGCCGATGTCCCCGGAGCATTAATTTCATAAACGTTCTTGTCAGTGCTGGTTGGCCCATTTGGAACAGGTAGTGGAGCGCCATGAGTGGTTGGATTTTTATTCTCTTCATCAAGAACAGTTTTATTAGTGGAACCAGAATTTTTATTGGAAGGCTTCGCCTTATTTGAGGAAGAGAACTTGGAAACACTAGACGGGTTTTCAATGTCTTCATTCACCCCACATCTATTATTTTCTATTATAGCTTTCAACAATCTGTTTTCCTCTATCACAGCGGCAAGATCCAACTTTACAGCAGTCATCTCAGCTCTGATTGCAGATAGTGGATTTATATTAGATTTCTCAAAAATATCAAATTTGCTAGTAGAGAACTCTTTTAAACTAACGAGCATACTCATAGAATCATTATCTTGCGAGATATCACCGTCGTTTAGGCTTGATTCATCAGCAGGAAGAACATTCTTTGTCGAGTGTAGGCTTCTAGAAGATCTAATTGGTGTATTACCGTCAAATGGAATAGTTGATTTCGTCATACAGGGCTGACACCTAAAGCTGTAGGTATATTTATCTTTCATCATCATCCTCTCCATCACCCACGCACAAGCCTAGAACTTATATGGGCATCATCCCCAGGAAAAAAAAAAAGCCTATTCACTCAATACTCTCAACTAAATTCAAAAATCATTAAAAAAGCAACAACTCACTTTTAAACTATGAAAAATACGTTAAAAGGACGAATAAGAGAGATTTTGACATGTAAGTAGGCTATATTATGAAAAAATTAGGAAACAATCAATAAAAAATTATGTAGATTATTATAGAAAAGGCTTGCTAGATTTTGAATGTCCAAAAATAGAGTTCAAGTAGAATGAGGTAATCGTTCGTAATATTTTTGATTTTCAGTGCTTAAAAAAACTTTTAAGTCTTGTAAGTCCTTGTATTTGTCCCTTGAAATTGGCAGTTTGTCACTATACAGCAATTCGGCTTCCTTATCTGTAGTCAGAAGTTGCCACATTTTTGGGGCTGTAATGATGATCCAGCTATTCAATAATCCATTGTAGGAGTTCCTGGCACTGATGGAACGGATAGATTCTGCAGATATCTCAATCTCCTTTATGGGTCTTGTTGGAAATGGAAGCTTATTTATGTAAAAATCTTCTAGATAATGTGTCCATTCAAAAACCATGTCTTGATTCACTTCAATAACAATGAAGGGGGAGGGTGATTGTCTGGCATTACTGAATGCAATGGCCCACTCACTTGGAATTTCGGTCCTTGTGCGCTGCTCGATTAAACCAAAATTTTTGTCGCATTCATTATAACTGTGACCACGCTCTGGAAATGAAACTCTCACCAAGTTGAATCTTTTTTTCTTGTGGACCAGAAAATGAAGAGATATAAATGTCTGGTTCTTTTGCTGTCCAGCACAGGAATCACAAAATATATCCAGAGTTTTCACATTATTTGGTAGAAAGTTATCCAAAAAATGGTTGAGAAAAGAAACAACTTCATTGCATCCTTTATTTGCTATAGTTTCTGGATATGTGTAGAAGTACGAAGCACTATTTGATAAGACAGTAATGTTGAAACTGAGAAAAGTCAATTGACGCTTGTAGTAGACATCATTTGAGGTAATGTTCGATGTTGGCAAATTTTTGCAATAGTCTATGGTGATTGCTGCACTATTTTCATTTTTCCTGGCATTGTTCTTTGCAAATTTCTTCCGTTTATACCACGATTCAGCCTTCATCAGATGCACTTTATTCTCAACTTGAAGAGCTTTCAATGATTTTTGCAGCTCTTGCTGTTCATCTGGATTAGTGTTATTCTTCAAATCTTCTTCAATGGCAGATACTTTTGCTTTAAATACATCGCATTTGCTACATGTGTCCGAACGTGGATAACCGAATTTGATATTAAATTTATTCACAAAAATCTTTCTGTACGTTTCTTTTGAAATTTTAATTTCTGGATATTTTTCAGTGAACATAGAAAACATTTTTGATACATTAAGAGTCTCTGGTAGGTATGTCACTTTTGATTTCTTCAAACTATAATGAGATTGTACACCTTTGAATGATGAAATATGGTCCACAATTTTCTCCTTAACACTTTCTTGTAGTTTGTTATGTTTATTGCCGTGTTTTCCCCTACCATCATCCTGAACAGAACCATGTTGTACTAGTTGTTGTTTGAGATAGATTGTTCGTCTATTTGTTATTCTATAGAGGGCCATGAAAGCTTTATGGCAGATTGATACATCTTCATAACTTTTATCTGCATTTTGAAGTCGAGTTTTGTATAGATATGAGCTACTAAGAAGATTAGCATCCATCCCATGATTTTTTGGTCGTCTTCTTGCAACCGGCACAATGGAAATAAGTCCTCCTAAATACCTATTTTGCTCATTTCTATCTTTCATCTGATTAAAACTATTCAAAATTTTCTTCTGATTATCAGTACTAATCCTAATAAAACAGTCTCTTTGACACTTGCAAGATAGTCCACTCTCATAGCTGTGATTACGAATATATTTCTCCACATCTTCATAACGTCCATAACTTTTTCGTTTCCTTGAGGATTTACTGGAAATACCCTTCTCGTCTTCTGAACTGCAATCACTCATTTTTCAATCGATTGAACACTTTTCACAATAGCATTTTTAACAAGGCACTTGAACAGATCTCACAAAAATAATGCAACATAACCTATCAAAATCAGTTGTGGCGATGTAGCTACGCGCTCAGCTGATTGACTGCGTCGATTTAGATCGCTTTAAGGTTGGCAGAATGGACTTTGACCTTTCTTGTATTGTCATACTATTTTTAAAATGGTTCTATGATGGAATCTGATCAGTTTTGTGTTGTTTTGAGCATATGGCATGATAGTTCAAGGAATAACCTACAGATTGCGCTCAGAATCAGAAAATTGAGAAAAATGGAGTTTGATCGTTCTTGGAGTGTAGTCGTCTACAGAGATCTACTATGAGCCACGCCTGAGCCATCAAGGATGCAATCTTCCTATTGCCAATTGGAAAGGTAAAACTAAGACAATTCCACTTGTGAAGTTCTTAGCAGGTGGGTCGAAGCTCAATCAAAGCATTTCAGCTCCATCCAACCGGCATTTTCATCGATTATTTGTAGGTTAGTAAAAGATAATTAGTGCTAATAACAGACATTTGCACTCCCCACTCAAAACTATATGTACACACGCGAATAAGAACTTCTACACTTTATAAAAACACTCACTTGATTAGAAAGAAACTTAAAGAGAAATGATAATTCACAAAATCGAACGGACAAGTTTTCGAGCTGTCATTACTGTAGCAGCCAGTGCTACCAGCCTGATAGTGTGAATATTTTCTGAACGGTTTGAGGTATCGATGTGCGGCTCTCACCATTCATTTTTTCTTGAAATTTCATATCGAAATCATGTATCGCATGACAACCTTTCCATTTAAAAAAATACTGTTGCGTTCAATATGGCGGATCCAAGATGGCGGACCAGATTTTTGAAGTCATAGTAAAGTAGTATTTTCTATTTGAGTGGGATCCCCAATCACACCCACCGTCAAATAACCTTTGTGTATGAGATATTAAGCCGTTCTCGGACTTTTCACCCATCCTGTATAGGAGCTGTATTAATGGAGAAGAACAGTTTGAGTGTGGCAGTCTAAATTAGATAGTAGTATCATCATGACAGTTTTTACCGTGTGATATTTTTGTTTGCTCTTTTCTTTTTTCGTTTTCAAGTGTTCCTTCCAATAATTTCCTAAGTCAATGAAATATCATTTTTATAATTCACAAAGTGTTGCAAGTTTATTTTGAGTGAAAACCGCAATGCTGAGTAAGGCTACATCCTCATTCGCAGATTATAAACGGGGTCTAAACGAGGCCTAAAGAAGTCAATGCGGCTACTTGGAGGAGCGGATTTTCTCGGCCAAGCTCTACGTAAATCACAAAATGCCGCGTTTTGGGAAAGATAAGGGCGCCTACAAACGCATATTTTAACCTAGCAAGAAGTTTAAGAAACTCCAATTTCCTCGGACTTCGCTTCCTTGCCCTGATCCCACTTCTTCTGCGTCCAGCCAGCTGGGACCAACACTTCAACATTCACGTGGAAGGTTAGTGGAACAATTAGTGATATTATAATATTTAAAATACAAAACAAATGTGCATTAAACATAGTAAGAATATTCTATTTTGTTATGAAAAATAAAGTTAAATGGAGTAATAGAGTTGAATGGAGTGCACCTCAAGTTTTAGATTTACCAGACTGAGGTCTGTGACTGATCCACTAATCTACTTGTATTTTTTTCATGAAGAGAAATGCATCAAGTGTGAGCACAGAGCATTTTAAGTACGATAGATATTAATATTATGTAGTTTGATCGAGCTGTATATAATTTGTCACGTTCACTCGGCCCGTATAGTAGAGGCCTGATTCTAATGAATTATATAGTTTCTGACATAATTATGTAGTGATATAATGAAATAGTTTTGAATTACTAACCTTTGAATGGGAGGTGACAGAGCACTTCTCATAAGCGCTGTGATGTGATTCATTTCCTCATTTCGGGGTCTTTGTAGGCTTATGCTGTTGTAAGGTAAAAAATCGATTGAATTGGTCGGAGACACCTGTAAAAACAAAATTGAAATGAGTTTAATTACTTGACCTAAAAAGGAATCCAATAAGTTGATAATTTATTTACAAGTAACTGTACAAGTACTGTATTAGTCACGCATCCAATAAAAAAGATCAAAAGTAATACGTCGATGCAATGTGTTGATTCAAAGGATACCTAAAACCTTCTTGAAATGGTTAAATAGTATAGTTGACAAATAATAAAATAATTACAACATAACATAGAGTGAAGAGAATAGGACTATTCACAATGCTGCTCCAACAAGTTTATCACTAGAGATCTGTTACATGCTACCTTGAGATTTTAGGCCACCATTGAGAATCTCGGCCTCTAGTGGGTCACCAGAGAACAACAATTTCCGGCCGTGTGTGATAGCAAGCTGTGAAAATGAGTTCAGACTCCAGGTTTGGTGACCGAGCTAGCGATCGGCTAACACTATGTGCCGAAACACACGAGTCGTTTTTTTCAGACGATTCGGCACGACACGCCAGGACAGGAAGCTCTCCGATTGGTTGATTCTCGATACGCCAACCCAATCAGCCAATTGGAGTTTCCTGTCCTGTCGTGACAATCCAATTCTTATGGAGAAACAACTCGAGTGTTTCGGCCCTAACCGGCCAGAACCGGACCCTAGTTTAATAAGCGCAATAAGAACTAATATCTCGCAACTCGCTCTAACACTTTGCCACCCTCTGGTGGTCTAATGTAATACAAGCGTGCGAATACTACTTTTGCAACCAAATGCTGGAAATGTTATTACTGCCATGTCTACGAAAATAGTTAATTGTATAACCATGATAATATGAAGTTGGCTGGCTGCTAAATGTGATGTCTCGCATTTTATTATTTTTTGGATTTATCGTGTGGACTTTATGCTGACTCATCTATCGACTAATATATAACAGGTGTTACCAAATAATTCGAATTTGAAGTTACCAAATAAGTCGTACATTGTGAATACCCCTGATAATTATTTTCCTTTCTCTTGTAGTAATTACTCGAGTTGACATTTCATTAACACTGGGCCAAAGAACTTATAGGGAATCGTGGTTTCACACTTATCTGACACTGTATTTACACAGGTGAGGCACCGTTTCACATTATTCGTTAAAGCATATTACTTATTTAATGCAGGCTACTGCATCGACTCAGGCATAAAAAAATGTGTTCTATTGAATTTACGAAAATAGAATTTACTACTCCTAAGGCAGCTAAATTTATAACTTGATCGTCTTGTGATAGGCTTTGTTGATTACTGTGGTGTGTGAACATTTGAAGATGTGGAATTGCGAGAAAAATAGATCATTGATGTGAATATTCTTGTGTCAGTTGCATGGAAATTCAATCGAATTTAACCACCGTAAAACTTCTTCGCATTGTCATTGGTTGTTTCTCGAGGTTTTTTTCTGTTCGATTATTTAATTTCAAGGCGGTTGAATTCGACTAGATTCTGGTGTAAGAATTGATTCTTTGAGCGCATCACTAAGTAAGTTCATTCTATTGACCAGAATCAGATATTAAAATCAAAAGTAAACAATAAACCCAACATAAAGAATATTCCGTGCATTGAAAAAGTCTTATTGCAAAATCATAAAGGTGCCACATCCACTATGGAAGCCTGAAGCGCAAATTTATGCAAAGGCACTAATAATATTAAGAAAGCTTGATTCAAACCATTACCATAGTAGCTATTCAATAATGTTTATATGATTGAAACTGGAAGCAAAGCAGAAACAGAAGGCGCAAGTTGCAGTAGAATCATACGCTTGGAAAATAAGTACAGTACTGTAGAAAACAAACAAAAACAAACCTTTCTAAGGTTTCGTCCAGGAACATCCAAATGATTCATCTGCCACAAAAACAAATCCTATCATTTACAGTAATGGACCAATCCGGAATGAACAAATTTAGCATCTTTCTCCTTCTATCTAAAAAATATGTTCGGATATTTTCTCAGATACAACAAGCCTATTCTTTTCGAACTTTGTATTTGGTTTGGAAACTGAGTTTAATCAACTACAAAGAACTAGAAATTGAAATAGAAAATACTTTAAAATACTGGTGGTGACTAATAGATTTTTCATTATATGTGAGAGGATTAAAACTTGACTGAAAATGGTGATGCAAACTCACAGCAGAGAGAAGAGTACTGCCTATATAATCATGAATCATTATTGGGTAGCGGTAGCAAAATGAACGATCAATTCTTTTATTTTAATATTTTAAGATTTTGAATTTTATATTTCATAACAGGTATGGGATAGAATCAGATCTCTCAATATACGTCAGTTCCGATCTGTTTTATTTTGTTGAATAAAAGAGTTTACCTTTCATATATTAATCAATAATTTGAAGAAAAACTTGTCAAACTCTATTTGATCGACAACTAAACATGTATTGGTGCTACAATACCTCAATAACCATATCAAGAGATAGCTAACAAACTTACACGAAACCACAGGTTCACAACTATTATAAGATGAGATTGCAAACTCATACACGGGTGAAAAGATTTGGATACCCAGTTTCAACAAGCCTGCTTTGTCATTAGATTAACAATATGGACAATATGGCAATGTAGACGATACGAAATTTAGACATCATGTCACGAAGACACATGAATAGCCAGTATTATAGTACAGTCTAGAAAGGAGAATTTATCAGGAATCATGAGCCATCAGAAGAATTTATGAGAAAAACTCGGGAAGAGTTCAAAATAAAAATTGGATTAAAACTTTGACATGAGAGCTTGAACAACAAAGTGAGTATTATTGTCTAACGCTAGCTGTTGTTTACAATACTGTTTCCAATCCATGAAAAGAGCCTGAAGATATTTTGGCTTCATCATGTTAACTTGATCCCCAGAATACACGAAAAATAAATGATTATAGTAATAATAGCCTACCAGCTCTAAATAAAAATCTTTTATTTACAATCTCCGTGAATTTTTAATCCATAACATTTCTTTGAATCAGTAAAAATTGGGACAATAGACGTGCAAAGCTTCTCTTCATTATGATGAATGCTAGGCCTGTTGGTCCTTTTCTGATCATATATATGATTTGTGCATTATGGAATGTAAAAAAATAATGACATATATGAAAGATAGCACAAGAAGATATCACATTGTATAGGGCGTTTATGTTCCAATTTTCAATGTAATTTTCAAGCCGATAGATTTTGACTGAGAATTGAACCGAAAATACGATGATTTTGGGATCTAGCAAAGTGAATTTTGCATGAGGAGATTTTATTCTGGACTTCTCTTATGCATCCAAAAAATATATTTTATAGAAAAATCAGATCTACAATATATATTGCAATCACACCCTCTTTCGGGGATGTGATAGATTTGAACATATGTAACAAATTTCAACATTTTCTCTCAATCAATTTTTTAAAAAACTTAGAAAACGCTAAGAACGCAAATTTTCTGCGGATATATGGCGTTTTTTCAAAACTCCTCCAATACCTATTTCGACCTTAGCTGAAGGTATTACCACAATATCAACTTCTCAACTACACAAAAAGTATCTTGATTTTAAAATGTTGATCGATTTACTCAATTCAATTATGCGGCAAAATAACATTACAAAATGAGTCGTTCAGTTGCAAAACTCGTTATGTATTTTTAAAGGAAATTATTCAAATTAAAAAAAAAACAATGTGACGGATTACGGAAAATGGAAACACTTGAGAGAGTTATGCTATTTTTAAAGAAAATATATTTTAGTGTGTTTACTAGGATATGGTGGTACTGAGCTCAATGTTTTGCAGGATATTCTGTAAAGTAGAGGTATTAAAGACAGTCCATAGCTCCAGCACAGCTTATTCACAACATTCATTGCTAACGCCAGTGCTAACATTTAAAAGATCACTGTCTATAAGACAAAACATTGAGTGAAATAATAATTTAGCAGTTCTCTCGAATACTCTACCTTTTGAATAGAACCAAAAGCTTTATTTTGCAACGAGTACTGGCAATGTTAAAGTGGAGACCCCCCCACTAGAGAATGATTTCTGTAGAATATATTATTATCTTCTAAAATAATATTAGAGAAGTGTTGAAGAAGCAGAATGAAAAAAGAGTGAGTTGAGGAGGTGGACGAATGCTTCTGTATGGTAGGAATAAATATTGTCAGGAATAGAGCATGGTAATAATAAATGGAGTTATCGATCCTTCTACTCCTAACCTATTTCAGTTATTTCACATTTGAAGACTTCGTTACTCTTTGCCTTCGTAGCCTCTCATATTGTATTCGTGTGTTTAGTCAAGGTTACCGGTACTTGAAACGAAGAGGCTACACGGCCTACGTGAATCTGTGTCCGTCAATGAAGTTAGTTGGTGTTGGGGTTAGAATTACGGTGATTATTAGGATGATACTGTTCGGATGATTCCTAAATCGAGGTTGATTTAGGATCAGTGCAATTTTAAATTTGTATGTTCAGCTGAAGTGGAACCTGGCTTGAGAGTGTTAAAACTGGCTAACTAAATTCCACAAAATTCCTCAGGACAGCAAAAAAGTGAGTGAGAAATAACAATAGTCTTACACGTAGATGAACGAAAACATTAACACTAAAAGTATTGAAATTTAGAATAATCTTTTTTCATGGTCATTATTATTTCGATTCTATTGTTTTGTATTTCAATTTCTTTTGTGTGTTCTGAGTTTAATAGAATAGAATATTATTGATTGATTGAATGGACCGAATTCTAAAATTTGTGTCGTTGTTCCCAAGTGCAGGGTGAGTTGGATCACAGAGTGATTAGGTGGTAAGGAACGTTCCAAAAATGTATTACTTAATTAAAGACCAGCATAGGCAGCTTGAAGCGGATTTCTTGGCTTGTTCATGGGAGAAAGATTGTGAAATTTTGGTTCCAAGATAGACAAACCTTTAATACAATAATTTATATCATGGTACCATGTGTAGTTCATAGTTTTGAAACTTTGAAGATTTCGAGATATAATAATTGAGTAAAAAATAATGTCCCAACAATTCCTTTACAACGAGACACTCATTCATTGAGATGGTGATTTGAAAAGTTGAAAATTTTAAGGTCCTTACAAAGAGTTGATTAAGATAAGATCACGATAATATTTACAAATAATACACATTTTTAAGATGCCTTGAAATGTAGGTTTAGTCACATAAAGTTGCACTTACTTTTGCACTTACTTGGATTTGTGTTGGGTTGACCTTTAGTGAACGAGCTCTGTGAAATGCAACTGCACCTCCACCCCCCTGTCGATGACCCCTCCCCCGTTTCATTGAACTCCACACACTGCCAAATAGAGAGTGGTTCCGCTAAAAAATCAAATTTCAAGTTCATTGAATTGAATATCACACTTAACAATAATTTCCAATAATAAGAGATTGAAAAAATATAAAAAAATATCATGAAAATCATTCGAATTACTCTATACTTGATCTCAAAATAACGTTGAACAATAGATTATTGTTTTGAATCGGTGGATGAATGACTCTTATTTAATAATGGCGTGGCAAAGTTTGTACATTAATGTCTACTCATTAAGCATGCCACTAGCGAAACAATACAATTACATTGAAATAACAGAGAAATAAAAAAATAGAGATATAACATAAATCACAATGTAACATAATTATCAATGTAAAAAAAAGGAAAATGAGGAATGGAAAGTCTTGCAATTATCTAGTTCATATCACTCCTGGAAGAGAATGGAGAGAAGAAAGAAGGTAGATGGTTATTTAGAAAATCAACGAATCTACTAACAGTCCAGTCAAGGAAAGGTTATAGAGGGAACAATTGGGAAGACAATTTTTGACCACGCAGTTCTGTTTGGGGTAGTAAGAAGGTAAACATATCAAAAGTCTCCACCCCTACCCCTTGTGATAAGGGGGTGGTTCAAAAGTAGCATTTTTTGGTTTCTCGCATATAACTCGGAAAATATGTATCTTACGGCCATAACTGTTATACAAAATTGAAGCTCACATAACTCCTGCAATATTCATATCACAACTTTTTTTACATCTTTTTTTGCTTCCATGCTCATATCTTGAAAACAATGCGTTCAAACGAAATTTTCAAAAATGTCACACTTTCATGGGCGGATATCTCGAGAACAAGAGAAGATATAGAAAACGTTGTGGTATGACTATTGTAGGAAATTATGTGAGCTTCAATTTCGTATATTACAGTTATGTCCGTAAGATCAGAGGCAAGAATAATATAGGAGACATTCCACGCAATGGTAATTTCTGGTTGCAAATTTTACTAGCCAGATCTGTCGGAGCTTTATGGAAATTGAATTATTACTCAGGCTAGTTAGTGGCGTTTGTAGCGGAAAAGTTGTGTACTTGGGAAATAGCAACTGGTTTTTAAGCGTTGTGAGGTTGGTCAGGGTTTTTGTGTCTGAGTAGGGAGAGAGTGAGAAAACTTTATGCTTTCTCAGCACTACCACTGAGAATGAATTGTTGTTTTATTGCTCGCTCATATTTCATTTTTGCCGGCACCAATCATTTTTTTCAAAACACAGACCAGAGTCTGTGCTCCGAGTAAACCAGCAGTGTTTGAGTGTGCGCGCGTTTTTCTATTTCATACTGATTGAAAGATTGGAGATTCTTCAACTTCTGTCACCGTCTGTTGTATACCTGTTTTCTATTCTTGGTAAGTAAACGTGTTTATAATATTTAATTATGAACAAATTAAGTTAACATTGCTATTTGGAAAAAATATCAAATTGATAACCTATTGCCATCACATGTTTCATTTTCTATTCTCTTTGAGCTCTAAGGTGCTAGTAATGAGAATTATTATTCAATTTAAAATAATATTAATTATTGAAAAAAACTATTGATAACCTTCTATTGATATGAGTAATAAGATGCTAGTAATAATTAGAATTATTCAATCCAATATTAACTATTGTAGGCTCACTCAACAAAATTGACAACATTTTTTCTTTGTAAACTCTCTAAAGATGGATTGTCAATATGATGAAATACTGTATATTAATATGAATTAAAAACCTTCAAATTTGTTACAAGCTCCACAAAATTACTACTTTTAGGATACTATATAGAAGTATGAGCCAGAATTTAATTCTATGACTTTGAATGGAAATAACATTATATATATTGTATATAAGTTATAAGTTTTCAATTGAACCATATAACTGCTTGTAGAATATCATCCTTGATATTCAGGTAGTGCTAAGAAAAATTTAGAATTGAAGAATAAAAAGGATTTTTTTATGAAATTGAAAACATTGCGAAAATCAGTTTTTCTCTTGAATATCACTTTATTGGGTGTTCTGCTCTGACATTGATGAAGATAATTATTAATTAAAATACCAATAGGAAGTAGACATTCTCTCCGTTATCTGTAATATTATTTTGAAAAGAATTGGCTTATACATATATGGGAAAGAAAATATTCATGAATCACGCATCATCACTTCTGAACTACTTAACTTGACATTTTCCATATAGGTTCTCAATTCATCAAAGATGGTAATAGGCCTGTTTCAATTCTTCAAGATTTCAGTACCCATCAAGTTTTCAATTTGTCACGTGGACAATAAACATTTCCACTACCTCAAGTTCCCAGATTGTGATACTTTGCTTGAGGGGTCATCTATCTATCTATCTATTTTTAATCTATCTATAAATCTAATATTATGAAGAAGAAATAGTTTCAATCAATTTGTGATAAATCGTAAACCATATTTTCGCATTGTTTTTAATTTTTAAAAGAATTGCACCTTTAGATGGCTTCTTACGCTGATTAATGCAATTTTTGTGCATATGTGCCCCAATGATTTTCTAATAGAGCTATGGATTTGGATTAAAGACTTCATTTGAGAGGTGTCGTTGCCAAGTTTCATACATTTTTCACATCAAAAACTGCGCGAATGAGAGTTTGGAGCCAATTGAGGCAAAAACTCTAAGAAATAGAGTGATTTGTGAAAAGCACTTCGAGGAAGGCTGCTTCGCAAATGCATTGAAATTGAGGCTGAAACCTTCAGCAGTTCCATCAATTTTTTCATTTTTTGATGCGATAGAGGAGCCAAATTCAGTTGCAGATCCAACAGTTGAAGTAGCTCCAATTGAATTTGCAGGCCCAACTGAAATTCCAGCTTATGGAGAACCGCCTGTGGACCCTGGCGTATATACAACAGAAAGCAACTCTTGTAGGGCATTGTTCCTAACCCCCGATAAAGAAAAATACTCTCAGGAGTATTAAAGGTCGTGAGTTGACTCCATTTAGGGAATCAAAAATACTTACACCTGCAAAAAAGAGATTGCAAATGAAGCTATTGTCAGCGAGAAAGCTGAACCAGCAGCTTCAACGAAAACTGAGAAATATTGCAAGCAAACCAAGGGCGATCAACAATAATATTATCATGGAGGCTGTCAAAAAAAATATTGCCTGAGAAGGTGTCGGATTTTGTCTGCATGCAACTGTCACATGCAAATAAAAAAAATCGTACATGGACAGAAGGTGAAAAGACACAAGCTCTAGCTATGAGGTAAGTGTTTCCATAATAGGATGAAATCTATGATAATTGAAATAGGGAAAAATCTGGTGTGGCGCACTCGCACATCTGTCCTTGTCGTTATGAAAATTTCCTTTATATTCTTCAAATCAATCAGCTGACGAGATCAATTCTGCTATCTCTTCCACTGAATGATTTAATTTAATAGAATAAACCAAGTTACCTAGAATACATTCTAGGTACATTGGAACCAACAGTTGCCTCTCTCATTAAGTTTGCATTATTTGAATAATCACAATTTCGAGCTTATTTTCAATATAAGATGAAAATGATAATGGACATTAATTTGTAGAGATTTCCAAGCTAAAACTTTTCCACTTAACATTCTTCGTTCAAATTGTATCTGAAGCCTGTTAA